>NC_051420.1:33655359-33662859 GCF_015228065.2 Penaeus monodon | reverse complement strand
GATGCCCGACCCACGTGAATAACTCTCAACCACCGAAAGTGCAGCCAAAAATTCATCTTTTCCCCCCCCTCTCTCGTCCCCCCCTGCGATTTCGGTGTTGAAATCAACGGGGAAAGGGGAAAATTTTCTCTTATTTCAAGCAGGCGTAACACCCAGTGAAAGGAAGAGGGAACTCTATAGGCCTTATCAATTCAATAAAAGACGAGTTAAGAACAATTGCAGAAAAGAAATCCTATATAAGGGGAATCGAGAATATAAAACTTATCTATAAAGTCTATAGAGTCAACTGGAATTACCATTCTAGAGTCACTGTGAGCCATCGTCACACACAGAGCCATTAGGGATGAGATTTACCGGGGCTGTTAACTTAAAGTACAGACCGAATCGCATGTTTGGCTGCGTTTTTAAATTTTTTGGGGTTTGAAGTTTTAAAAGGAGTGTTTTTAAAAGGTTTTTTGGGAAAAACTGTACAAACGATGTGATGTGAAGATGAAAGTGATAAAGGAATTAAATAGTGATACAACAATAGCAGTAATGGTAAAACTATTGATTGCTGATTTTTGTAAATGTATAACGACGACGAGGACAGTGACGATGATCATGATGACGATGAGGATGATACTGATGTTGTTTATGTTGCAGTTGTTGTTGTTGATGGTAACAGTGGTGGTGACAATTATAACGACAGTGTTAGTGATGACAATACTTTAAAACAATAGTGATAAAACCAATGATTGTCAATGTTAGGAAAAGTATAACGATGATGAGGAGGATGAAGTTGATAATTAGGGTGACGATGCTGATGGTGCTGCTGATGATGATGAGGAGGAGAAGGAGGAGAAAGAGAAAGATAATAACAATAATGATAACAATAATAATAACAATATAGCTAATAATAACAATGAAATCTATTAAAGATACCATCTCAGAACATCAAGCAACATTGCAGAATCGACCCAACTGGGAACTGAAGACTGGGCTTTGCCCCTAATCTTGCGTAATTGAACTGACACTAACTTGACCTGACCTATCGATCTCATTGCGACTTGAAATTAGAGCTTCAAAATCACCTCCAAATTACTACCTATGTATTCGTGTGGAAGTAAGAAAAGAAGCACTAAAGAAAGGAAAAGAAAAGAAAAAGAAAAAAAACAGAAACCTCTGAGCAATTTGAAAAATCAAGCGACTTGTGAGACTAAATGGCTCTCCTATAGGAACAGAACCAAACTTTTTTCCTTTATGAAATATCTCCATATGGAAAGTTACGGTTCATTACCCTTCCTTTCCTGGCCGCGGCTTCTGCAGAGAGGTGAGGTGCCTGGACAGCAACAATATAAAAAGGGCGAGAAAGTATTGGGCGGAATAGTATCACACATTTCTATCGCTTATTCGGTATTTGGCTGTATCAAACAATAATTGGTTTCTTTTTCTTTCTTTCTTTTTAAATTCTATAATTATCCTATATTCCATATTTATCCTCCACAATTTGCCCCGTTTCCTCGTAAAATTTTACCCCAAACTAGGCTTCATTACCCTAAAATATAGTAATCATCCCTAAAGTGGAAGCACTGGCTGTAATTCTTCAAAATAAGGGTAATATTTTTGGCCGTCCGGTACGAAGTAATCAATAAATCTATAAACGCAACGTAGTGAACGGCATTTTTTTTTGTATTCAAGCCAATTACGGTATGTAGGCTACGGGGGGGCTGGTACTCTCGGCCGAGTTCCAAAGGCCCGATTTGCAGACGTTCTTGTCTGTCGTACTCGCTTAGCAGACATTAGAAGGGAAGATCCGCTCTGAAACAGGGAAAGCCAAGTCCAACAGTTCTTTATACTCCGCGGGAGAGTTCGGGGGCCGGATGTAAACAAAGATGGAGTCCGTAAATACACTGAAGTTATTGCCATTTCTAAGATCTGACTTTGACGTTTGACTTGCTCGATAAAAAAAAGATGACAAATATGGCCTCGACTTCCAGATATTAGGTCTATCAGAGGTGAACGCGGTGTTTTAAAACCAAATACCATCTGAAGTTTATTGATAAGCTTCGAGATGTGTATTGGCTCAAAGTAACCAGCTGTTTGATATCCAGTGATGAATATAAACATATATATTTACCTTACATATACGCATGTGTATACATAAAATACAAGCATACGTATATAAGGAACATTTCTTCAATCGTTTGTTGCTTCCTCTGTTTTATCTTTCCATCTACATCATTCCTTCTTCTCTAGCGTGTGATTGCCTCGTGAACTTCCTTATTTATACCAAGGGATTACGTAGATTAAACTCGACTAATTACCTCTACAAGAAATAAGGTCTATATTTTGTAATCATATTATCGTAAATTTTATATATATTTTTTTCTTTCTTTCTTTCTTTATTCTTTCTTTCTTTTCTTTTCTCTCTCTTCTCCCCCCCCCCCCCCCCCCCCTCTCTATTTCTCTCTCTCTCTCTCCCCTTTTCCTTTCTCTTTCTTTCTCTTCCCCCTCTCTTCTCTTTTCCCCTCTCCCCCTTTTCTCCTCTTCTCTCTTTCTCTCTCTCCCTCCTCCTCTCTCCCTCTTCCTCCCCTTCTCCCTCTCTCTCTCTCTCTCTCTCTCTCCTCTCTCTCTCTCTCTGTTTGCCTGTCTGTTGATAATGATAATAATGATTTTCATAGATAGACAAAGTACACAAGGATGATCATTATAAGGATGATAACCATAGTTAAAAGAAACATAATCATTATCACCATCATCATCAAGTAACAACCATAATGAGGATAATAATAATATTAAGAATTATGATTGTGATAATGATAATGGTAATAGGAGTAATAGCCATGCTAATATTATTAATAACAATAAAAAATAATGATGATAATGATAATAATGATATTAAAGATAAAGATGATGATATGATTATCAACAGTAATGATAATGTTGATAGCGAAGCTAATGACATCAAAAGAAAAGGAAGATAATGATAATGACAATAACATTAGTAATGGTTAGGAAAATAAAAATGATAACAATAGCAATAATGATTATGATAATAACCACAATAGTGATAACAGTAATTGTGATAGCAATGATGATAACAATATTGATTATAATGACAATGACAGTGATAGCTATAGTAATTATAATGATGATAATGATAATGATAATGATAACAATAATGATAATAATAATAGTGATATATAATGGTGATTTATTAACAGTTATAATAATATAAGGATATAAATAATGACACAAATGATAGTGGTAATAGTAATGATGATAATAGTGATGATGATGAGGATAATAGTAATAATCATAACACTAATAATAGTAATGATAACAACAACAACAACAACAACAATAATAATAATAATAATAATAATAACAATAATAATAATACAAACAATAATTATAGTAACTACAACAACAACAATAATAATAACAGTAATGATAATAAAAGTAATAATAATAACAACAATGATATAATAATGATAATAACAATGATGCGGATAATGATGACGATAAATAAAAATGAAAATAATAACAATAACGATGATAATGATAACAATGATAGCGATGAGCCTAATAATAATCACGATTGGTAACATTATCATTTTTAATATTATTATTATCATTACCATCACTTTTACTATCATCATCAGTATTATTACCATTATCATCATCATCATTCCTAATACTACCATTATCGATATACAGCCTATCGTTATCATTATTATTGTTCATACGGCCAAAGAAAAGTGTTCTCGATACAAAGTAAGTTTCTACACGTCAGACATTACACTACACGTTGCCTTGAGAGAAACACTTTTTCGGAATGTAAATCTGACCTTTCTGTTCTTTTGCAAAAGGAACGAGAGAGAGAGAGAGAGAGAGAGAGAGAGAGAGAGAGAGAGAGAGAGAGAGAGAGAGAGAGAGGAAGAGGGGGGGGAGAGAGAGAGAGAGAGAGAGAGAGAAGGAGAGAGAGAGAGGAGAGGAGAGAGAGAGAGAGAGAGAGAGAGAGAGAGAGAGAGAGAGAGAGAGAGAGAGAGAGAGAGAGAGAGAGAGAGAGAGAGAGAGAGAGAGAGAGAAGGGGGGCGGGGGTAGAAAAAGAATCACGGGGCGGGAAAGCAGAAAGAGAGAATCAGAACAGAATACACCAAGCACCATTATATTCCCTTTCAGCGGAGTAGAAGAATCTTGGGAGGTTGGCATATGACGAATCTCCCAATCCGGGTGGAGTTTACGAAGATATTCTGCTAAACTGTGTCTCAGTTTGTGTTCTCTGTAAATCGAATAACAAAAGTTGGAATGAGACAAGAAGTACAACGGAACAATAAAAAGTTTCCTGAGCAAACCGTACATGAATTTCGAGATATGTGGAGGAGGAGGAATTGCAGAGAGAGGAGGGATTGTAATATATACACGTACGCAGATGTAGAGCCGTGTTTGTGTGTGTAGATACGGAAGACGACAGCCAGACATACATGTAGAGTAGGCAATTAGAGAAATAGATAGAGAGTGGATAGGTAAAGAGACGCGGCTTTACAAACAAGAAATATACACACATACGCACATACAAGCTCAACACAAACACACAAATGTATCTTTACCACAACAACACACGGCACACACACACACACACACACACACATACACACACACACACACACACACACACACACACACACACACACATAAACAAACAAACAACCCTATCCGCATTAACTAACTAAACAAACAAACAAACAAACAGATAGATAAATAAATAGATTTCAGAGAATAATATTGAAAAAAAAAAGTTCCACCAGAAAAAAAATCTCAAGTTCATATCTCTCTTTTATTTCCCATCTTTTCAACTTGGTGGATATTAAGCTTTGGGAGAGAGATTACGCTTCTCGAGAAACGTGTGGAATCTTTCCTTTGCGGAAGTTTTATCTCTTTTTTCTCTCTCTCCTCCTTTCCTAATGATGAAGATAAGTGCGATGATAAGAAATGATATCAATGGTAACTATATTAGTAGCAAGTAATGATTAAAGATATTTTTGATGTGAAAGATATATTTTAATTGATTTTGTGTTAAGTGGATACTTTGGTTTCACTATATTGATGTTCATTAGCGCTTTATTTTTTCCTTTGGTTGTAAAAAAAATCGTTATCAGAATAGAATACATATACACACACACACATACGTATAGATAGAATGATAGATAGATTAGATAGATAGATAGATAGATAGATAGATAGATAGATAGATAGACAGATAGATAGACATGATTATAAATCTATTTTTTTCTTAAAATTAGTAAAAATGTTCTTAAACTGTAGAGAAAGATAGATATGAGTACAGATAGATAAATAAATAAATGAATATATATAAACAAATGAATAAATAAATAAATAGACATGATTATAAAGTGATTTTTGTTTAAATTTAGTTCAAATCTAGTTAAACTGTAGACTACATAGCCGGATATAATTCCCTTTGCTAGCCCTTCCCTCTGTACAGGTGAGAGGAACTAGAGCACCGTGAGAGGCCTGATCCTATAGGGTGCGATGGTGCCTATGAAAAAGAAAAACAAAATATATTTTTTCACCCGGTTGTTACTTTTTGTATGGAGAGAAAAAAAAAACGACTTTCAGGAAAATGCTGGTACTGTTCTCTTAGGAAATTATATCCATTCGTAAGTGAAGATTACACGTATGTGCTACGGAAGGATGAGAGACCGGGTCTGCGTTATGTTAGGACACGTTCGTATAACAGAGGGAGGTTGGATATCGTCACGTTACATTATCTCCAGCACCCTCAAGACTCAGACCGTTTCTTCTTCTTTTTTGGGGGGGCGGGATTTGTTATTAATACATATGATATCAAATACGCAGTTTTATTTTTCTTGTATTTCGGGAATCCAGGGGGTGCGAGAACTGACTGCTGATATAAAAAGGTTGAGAGCCACTGAGGCTAGAGGAAGGTATAGGCGAACTCGACAAGACAGATTTCGAGGCATCAGCAACTATGCAGGTTAGAGATTCTGTCATTCAACAATACTAACAAGAGGCTGAGATATTTAAGTTAGCACAACCATCCGTGTTTAATGCCTAGGTGTGGTGCAAACAGAAAAAATGAATGGGGCGCAGTATAGATGATGTATTGCTGGACTAATAGGAGTAAAGATGTGAGCTTGCCTTTGGCAGTATGTGTGATTAGTGTGGGAGAGGTGGTATAGGCCATGGCCTTCCCAATGTCGCCCTCACACCTCATAGCCCCCATTTCCCCATTTATTGGAAGGGGGGGGGGGTCCGTTCCCAATGGAAAACCACACACTTTAATCTCTTATACTGGTGAAAGTGGTGACCCTTGCAGATCTTTCGGGTGCGATCCTCAACGCTTCCACAAAATCGTTTAGTATAAAGATAGGGAAAATGCTATCCAGTGTAACGAATCTCGCCCGCTCTCGAAATTGATAGGAGTTTCAGGTCAAATGTGGGGTTATTCACGTCACTGTGCCTCACTTAAACAACCCGTTGTTAACAAGTCGGCTCCAAAGTTATTCGAACACGTTAAGGTGATTCTTCGTGTTTTTATCTAAACATATAATGGTTATTGGTACTGACTTACGGGCTTATACTACACTAAGGCATTTTTTCTAAATGATTATGTTTTTGTTTCGTTTTCGAACCTACAACGGTTCTCTCCCTGTTGTACACGATTGGTTTCGATATGTAATCATACATAAAATCATCTTTATATCTTACAATATATACGTTGAACTGCCGGTATGTATTCCCTTCTTCTACATCACTCTTCAAACAACACGTTTTTTTGTTATTCTTTAAGAACCTGGCGAGGGCAGTAGCATTTTCACTCATTTCCGTGTTCAGAAAGGTTCATCCTATCTCCAATAAATTCATATATCAGTTTGATTCTAACGCATGCCTGACTGAGGTAGTTAGGGGAAACCGATAATAAGTGGTCGCTTAACTTCAGAAAAGTGAGACGTTGTTAGACGAAAGATATTATTTTTCGTTCAGGTGATAAGGTGATGTAACTAAAAGGAGCTCGGTTGCACTTGTCATCGGGGTCATAGAAGGACTATGTACCTGTGGCACATTCTCAGATTCATTTATATCAATCCTCGTTTGGTGTCATTTCACTGAGCATTAGCATATACCATTATATACTGGGTAGCTGGAGTACTCTTTCTTGTACTTAGTATTCCTGCCCGTTACCACATGTTGTCAACCTTACTCACTCTCTCCACTCGATACTCTCCCCAGTTCTTGTCTCCCATTTTACATATTCTTTCTGGCAACCAATACGTCTTCGTGGTTTTAACTCTGTTCTCGCAATGGGCAATTCTACATCACCCGTATTTACGTTCTATCGTTGGTATTCGGCCTTCAAATGTCTAACTTTGGAGATATGGGCAATGATCTTGTGGTTGCCTGGATGAAAAATCATGTCTTTCCGGTCTCACTCATCAATCAATCCTCCGAATCATCCTCTCAATACATTCATCC
>NC_051420.1:33635359-33645359 GCF_015228065.2 Penaeus monodon | reverse complement strand
CTATATATATAGAAGATATATATATATTATATATTGGTTCACTACACATTTGAGATTACAGGCATGTAGTTTGTGTCTGCATTTGGGCATGTTCTTTATATTTTATCGTATAGATATTTACATATGCATTTGTTATATAAATTTTTGCACCAATCTCAGTAGTCAAGGATAATGAGTTCTCAAAGCTTTGCATATTGTAATAAAGGTTAGCTGAATTTTCCAATAAGTTCGGATTAAAAATATATTTGGTACCCTTTTGACAACAATTCACTGTTAATAACTACATCAAATTAGGCTGATCCTCTTGATGCATAACAGAAGAGACCTAAATTAGCCGCATCATCGCTCCTAATCCAGTATAACAAGTTTTAATGACCGTAAATAATCATCCATCCCGTTTTATTCTGTGTGTCACGATATCAAGCACTGATTTTCCACACAAAAAAACATTTGTATAAACTTATTATCTGGAGGAATTTCACACACATGTCCTGGCAGTTGTCATTTTTTACTCTTTCCTAGTAGTGCTTCACGTTCCACTGGTGAAATTTCCAAATTATGTGTGTGTGTAAGTGAACTAAATAAATAATAAATAAATATATATATCTATTCGTATTAGATATATATATATATAATATAGTATAATATATCTATAATCCTATATTGTATGTGTCTATTATTTATGTTATTTGTATTGATATCTATATATATATATTAATACGATATATTATATATATATATATATTTATATATAATATATTATATATATATACATCGTATAATATATATATGTCTATTATTTATACATGTGTTTGTGTGTGTGTTGTGTGTTGTGTGTATTTGAAAAAATATATATAATTTAATGTATATATTCATTTTAAATATTATATTGTCTTTTACTATTGTTAATACATGACTTGCTGTTTTATCTCATTATATTTTCCACTTTATGTATGTATACATCCAACATACATACAGCTTACCCCGCACATACACACACCACACGTATATATGATATGTGTGTGTGTGTGTGTGTGTGTGTGTGTGTGTTTGTGTGTGTGTGTTGTATATATATATAATGTATATATATATATATCTATATATATAATATATATATATATATATATATATATTATCTATATATATAATAGTATTATATAATATATTATTATAGGGTATGCGTAATATACGTATATGTACATCTAATTCCACATATATGTCGCGTCAGACCTGCGTCGTAAGAGGAGTCCGAACGCGCTCACTTTGTCGCTGGCGATGGCTTTGCAGGAAGCGCGAGATGGACTCCAGTCTGTCAGTGGTAGTCGTCGTGTGGCGGAAGCTAAGGCCGGGGTCTGCTTGACGAATCACGTGCAATGGCGGCGCTCGGGATCTCTCCTCCTTCCGCTTGAGGCTGCTCCTGTTGCGCCCATCCATGCCGTTCAGCATTACTGGGGGGGGGGGGGGGGGTCGTAAAGGACTGAGGAGCGGTATTGGTGCACCCACACCACACACACAACACACTCAGTCATACACGCACGTCAAATACACCATACTTACCACTTAAACACACACGCTCACTCAAATACCCACACGAAACACATACATCACAGTATATACCACCATATATTAACCTAGATAGACACACATCAATGAGGCCATCTATTGAAAGAGATGTATAAATAGAAAAAGAATAATTATACGATATCATATTATATATAATATATTACATTATATATACTATATTTATTATTATATTACATGCATTATAATTGCTATGCTATAACATGCTATGCTATACTGTACTATATCATATCATAAATAACTATATCATACATATCTAGGATTCTCAGTATACTATATCATATTATAGATACTTTATCATACATATAGTTGTATACTCATTATCTATATAGTCCTACATACTATGCATACTATCTTAGCATCTCGCAACCCACTGTGGCACTGCGTCTTCTTCTATAAATATGCGTGCTGTGCATGATTGCAGAGTTCTGAGCCAGGTAGAAGCCGTAGATAAAACCCTCGAAGAGAAATCGCATGATTAGGAAAGAAATTACGACATAGGGCCGGGGTTCCAAGCACCTGTATTCGACTCCGCATTGTGACTTTGGGGTTAGATTTCAGGCAAATTCAGAATATTTTACTAAATAATGAAATGGTCGCACAAATTCAAGAAAGCTGAAATAAACAGGATTCATCATTCAAAAATAAACCATGTTTTCGATGTTTGTAAGCTGTGAATGAAAGCCTATTTGTGTATTCACATCTATTTAGTGTAAAGGTCTTTACTACTACATCATCATCAATATCTTATTTATTATCTTTATATCATTGTGTATTGTCTTTAGTCTTTGTCATTAACATTATTATTGGTTATTGTTATTGTAATTGTTATTGATCAATTATTTATCATCATTATTTCCCTCCTTAATATCATTTGTACTTTATTGTTAATATTATTTCCATTACTTTTATTATCACTATTACTTATTATTAATTATTATTTATTATTATTATTATTATTATTATTATTATTATTATATTATTTCATATTATGTATTATTATTATTTATTATTATTATTATTATTATTATTATTATATATTATCATTCTTATTATACATTATTATCATTATTATTATTATCATTACTAATAATTTTTATTATTATATTATATTAATTATTATTATTATTTATTATTATATTAATTTATTACTATTACTATTAATTATTATTTATTTTAGTATCATTATTATTTTATTTAGTTATTATTATTAGTTCATTCTTATTATTATAAATTCTTATTCATTCCATTATCATTATTATTATTATTATTAATTATTATTATATCATTATTATTATTATTATTATTATTATTATTATTATCAGTATTATTATTATATTAGTATTATTATTTTATTATTATTATCATTATTACTACTACTGACCTACTACTACTACTACTACTACTATTGTTATTGTTATCATTGTTATTATTGCTGTTGTTATCATTATTATTATGATCCTCCTCCTCCTCCTCATCATCATCATCATTATCACCATCATCATCGTTACCATTGCTATCATTATTATCATTATCACTGTCATTTTTATGATCATTATCATTACCATTATCATTCTTATTCTTATTCTTCTTATTGTTATTATTGTCATTATCATTCATTATTATTTATTATTATTATTATTATTATTATTATTATTATTATTATTATCATTATTATTATTATTATTATTATTATTATTCTTATTAATTATATCATCATTATTATTATTATTTATTATTATATTATTATTATTTTATTATTATTATTATTATTATTATCATTATCATTATTATTATTATTATTACTATTATCATTATAAATGTTATTACTATCATCGTGTTATCATTATCCTCATTATGATTATCTTACTTTATTATTAAGTTAAAATATCTTCACTGCTATTACTGTTATTAGTATTAGTAGTGGTAATGATAGCAGTCAATTACCACTACTAGTGATAACTACTTGTATGTATCACTAGTTATGTATAGTGCGAGGCAGGGTCAGGCAGCAGCAGAAAGAGTAATAGTAGAAGTAGTAGTAAGAGTAGTAGTTAGTAGGAATAGTAGCAATAGTGGTAGTTAGTAGGCATAGAAGCAATAGCAGTAATACTATCATTATAATTTTTATCAACATTACGACAATTATCAACATAATCCTTTCAGCGTCATCACAGCGATCTACTTCTTCCAACAGACGCCAGCTATTCCCGAGAGACACACGCTACTGCTCCCCTCTTATCGATGTCTCCATAAGACTCTCATTAGGAGGCCGTCATCGCTTCGAAAGGACCATATAGCGTGCTAAACAAAAACCTGGGTCCTTACCAACAGGGTCAGTACACTCGTTCATCGACAGGGTTTTCGGGTTGTCATCATGGAGTCGTCAAATAAAGGTCATCGTTACAGGTTTACCAACTAAGCGTTATCAGCACTAGGTCACCTTGTCTACAATGAGTCATCAAATAAGGGTCATCACTACAGGCTTATCACCTAAATGTTATCAGCAGTAGGTCACCTTACCTACAAGAAGTCATCCACACGGAGTCATCTACATAGAGTTATCAACATGAAGCCTTCGACTCAGGGTCATCAACACGATCCTCAAAACATGGTCATCCCCACAACATCATAAACGCAAAGTCAGGAGCACAACCACACCACTATATGGTTATCAGTACAAAGTTATCAAAATATCACTAAAAGGTCATCACTGCAGCAGTATCACAGACGTCAGCACATGGATAGCACTACAGGAACACAAAGTCATCACTACAAGGTCATTATCCCAAAATCATTACCACCAAGTCATCAACTCAGGATCATCACAACAAGGTCATCATCACAAAATCACCACCAGGTTATGAAGTCAATGTCGCCACCCAGAAGTCATCAAAACCATGTTATGAAGTCAAAAGTCATCACCACCAGGTCATGAAGTCAAACGTCATCAAAACCAGGTCATGAAGTCAAAAGTCATCCCCACCAGGTCCATGAATCAAACGTATCTCCCACCGGTCATGAAGTCAAACGTCATCCCCAACCAGGTCATAAGTCAAACGTCTCCCCACCCGGGGCCAGGTCATGAAGTCAAACGTCATCCCCCAAGGTCATGACGTCAAACGTCTCCCCACAGTCATGAGTCAAAACCTCAATCCCCCCCCAGGTCATGAACTCAGGGTCCCCACCATAAGTCAAGCCCCCCCCGGTCTCCCACGGGGCCTCCCACCCACCTGGAAGCGGTCGGCCCTGTTGGCGGCGACCTTGGCGTCGTGCCCTTGTCCCGCCCCCCCGGGAGCACCCCTGTCGACCAAGCGTCTCCACGATCCGCCGACCCAAGACCTCCTGGAATGAGATTTCCGCTTTGAGAGAAATCCCGCCTTGGGCTGGCCTGGGCGGCTGGTGGCCGGCGTGGTAGGGCGCCGGGGGGCGTGGCTCTTGTGGGGGTTTTTGAGGAGACGAAGAGAGCGTTCACGCGTACTTTCTTGATGTGCTTCGAAGTTAGGGACATTTTTGGCTGCTGTGAATGGTAGGGGGGGGAGGGCCGGGCTTCCTTGATTTATTACTGTTTGGTCTGTGCTTTTATTGTGTTTTTATGATCCTGTATATTCGTTTTAATATTTATCTCTTATTCCGTTCGTATCGTTCGTTGTCTGACGTCGTTTAATTGACCTTCCGTATTTTTTGTTTCTCTCTCTCTCTTCCTCGAGTCTCTTCTACTTTTCTTTGATGATCCGTATCTTAAAAGAGAGTTAAACGAAGCCTTGTCTTAATAGTTCACCTTTTGGAAATCGACTCAACGCGTGGAGCGTGAATATAGATATGATATTTTTTCTTATTCTTTTCGCAAACTGATTATCGCTCTCACCGTCGACGCGTGATGTGATACGGTCCTAAGCGCAGCGAATCACTCTCTGTCTCTTTCTCTTCAATCTTCAGACGGCAACACGAGAGAGAGAGAGAGAGAAGAGAGAGAGAGAGAGAGAGAGAGAGAGAGAGAGAGAGAGAGAGAGAGAGAGGAGAGAAGAGAGAGAGAGAGAGGAAGCACAATATAACAAGAGGAGAAACAAACAAAAAAAAAAACACCCTTTTGTATATAATAACGATAATAACAACGGCGATAATTCCTAAGATATCAGAACAATCTCTCTTAATTTCCACAGACACAACGCACGCCCTTGTAACGCGCCGAGCACACTGTTTTCCTACAAAGCCACATTGTGTTTTTCCCTCTGCCTGTCATCCAAAACGACTTTCGATACTGCTTTTGAGGAAGGGTTACCGAGTGGGAGAAGACGATCCAGGGTGACCTTAACGCGGCGCAGTCTCGCCACGCACGCAACCTCTGCCGCGGTGCTCGCTGCCGGGTTAGCTTTCGGGCGCAAACGCGTGCCGCCGCTTGTTTACGTCTGGGGAATGATTTACACCGGGTTCAGTTTTCCGGGCTTTTCTTTCTTCTTCTTCTTCTTCTCCTTCTTCTTCTTCTTCTCCTTCTCCTTCTCCCTTCTCCCTTCAATCCTTCTCCTTCTCCTTCTCCTTCTCTTCTCCTTCGTCCTTTTCCTCTTATTCTTCTTTTTCTTCTTCTTCTTCTTCTTCTTCTTCTTCTTTGCGTAAACACGTGCCGCTTGTTTACGTCTAGGATATGAATTATTTCTGTTCAGTTTTCTGTTTCTTCTTCTTCCTCTTCTTTTTCTTTTTTCTTTTTCTTTTTCTTCTTCTTCATTGGAAATACTGTTCCTTGTTTACGTCTAAGATAAATTTTCATTTTTATTGTTATTATTATCTTTATTTATATAACGATCTACCAACCATATATTATTATTATCTTATTCATTTATCTACGTATTTTTTTTTTTTCTTAACCTAGACTCCTTGTTTACGTCTGGGAAATTAATCATTCGATTTTTGTTTTTTTTCTTGTGTATTCTTGTTTATTCTGTTCTTCCTGTTTTTTAGAATAGTAGACGACGTGCTTTAATCTACATTGTTCTTTGTTTGTTTTTCTGTTTGGTTTAGTTCAGAATCATAAATTATGCCGATCGCTTCTTTTTTAATTTTTTTTTTATCTGTTTATTGTTGGTGGGAATGAAATTGGCTCATTTGCATTTTGATTACGTCCACATCGTTGCACACTCTTTTTATCTATCCTATCTATCTATCTGTCTATCTGTCTGTCTATCTAAGTATATATATATATATTATTAATATATATATATATATATATGTATAATATATTATATATAGAGATATATAGTATTAGATATCTTACATATATATATATGTCTATCTATCTATCTATCTATCTATCTATCTTCTATCCTATCTATATATATATATGTATATATATTATAATCTCTATATATATAGATATAATATCTATATCTATATATATAAATATCTATATATATATATATATATGTCTATCTGCTATCCATCCATCTGTCCATCCATCTATCGCATCTCTCTAATCTCTCTATCTATCTGTCTATGTATAATATTTATCTATACATACATATACATATACAGTTCATGGTTTGAATTCTCTTACTGACAAAGTGTCGCCAATTAAAAATCTTGACAAACGGAATCCGAACAACAAATTGAAAAATCTTACCTTCAACGTCATCCTTCTCGGCTGATCGATGGCAGCTGCTCTCCGGTTTGCTAGTCAACAGCCCTGGGAAACATCGGGCTTTGTACGTAATGACGCGATTTTGAAAGCTTCTGCAGCCTATGGTTATAGGTCTTGGATATATATATATATCTTATATATATATTATATATTATATATATATATCTATATATATATATCTATATTTATATATATCTGTATATGTGTTTGTGTGTGTGTGTGTGTGTGTGTGTGTATGGGTGTGTGTGTGTGCGTGTTGTATGTGTGTGGTGTGTGTGTGGTGTGTTGTGTGTGTTTGTGTGTGGTGTTGTGTGTGTGTGTAGTATAGTCCATTATTATTATTATTATTATTATTATTATTATTTATTTATTATCATTATTGCCTGTATCATCAATATAATTTTAAGTAGGAGTAGTAGTATCATTATAATTTTATCATAAATTATTATTATTGTTCTTACTTTTATTATTATCATTATCATTACCATTATCATTTTTATAATTTTCTTTTATGATGATTATTATTATCATTACTATCAATGTCTTTATTATTATTATTATTATTATTATTATTATTATTATTATTATTTTATTATTATTATTATTATTGTTATTATTAAAATTATTATTATCATTATTATTATTATTGTTATTATTATCATAATCATTATCATTACCATTATTATTATCACCGTCATTTTCATATCATTATCATTATCACTATCATTAATCTTATCATTATCATTATCATCACATTAGCATTATTATTATCAATTATCATTATCATTCTTATTAGCAGTAATAGTATATTTAAATAGTACCCTGATTATTATTAATATATTATTTTTTTTTAATAATCATTGGGTATTAATAGTAGTGGTAGAAAATATTATCATGCCATTATTTATCATCAGGATTATATATTTCTGTTATCTTATCATTTATTTTATTACTATAACATTACATTGCTGTTGTTATTAATCATTGCTTTATTATCATTATCATTTCTATATTAAGATAACATTATACATTATTATTATCATAATTACTATTCTTTAAATCAGAATCGATTGTCATTATCTTATCAATATCATGGTTTTTCAATACTAGTTTCCATTATATGATCTTTACTGATATCATCATTAACGTTCTCGTCGTTTTGTCAATCTTTATTTACATTATTATGTTCCATAACGATGTCAGATTACGAACAAAGAAGAATAGGAAAAGAAGAAGAAGAAGAGACGAAGAAGAAGAAAAAGAAGAAGAAGAAGAAGCGAATAAGAGAAGAAAGAAGAAGAGAGGATGAGGAGAGGAGGAATATGAAGAAGAAGAAAAAGCGATTTATCCCGAGACAACCAAGCCATTTAGCAAGAAATTAAGAGATTAAGGATCCCAGAGATTACAGGAGTGTTTAACAAACAAACTTCCCAACTTTTCCAACCAAGTTTTTATTTGCACAGGAGAGAGATTTCGCTCAATAGACTGAATCACTAACTGTTATAGCGTAGGTAAATTTACGTTATCTTCAACGTTTTTGGAAATAAGCACTCAAATGTTTTGCGAAAAACGATTGGAAGCTATTATATGTGTGTTGTGTGTTGTGTGTGTTGTGTGTGTGGTGTGGTGTGTGTGTGTGTGTGTTTGTGTGGTTTGTGTGTTTATATGCATCGCGCTTGTGATTTGTGTGTGTGTGTGTGTGTGTGTGTGGTGGGTGTGTGTGTGTGTGTGTGTGTGGTGTGTGTATTGTGCGGTGTGTGTGTGTGTGTGTGTGGTGTGTGTGTGTGTGTGTGTTGTGAGAGTGTTTGTCTCTATGTTATTTGATAAACATATTTTTTATTTTTGTAATGGCAAGAGGTATTTAAAGTTTGACTCTCCACCTCTGATGGCCCACAGATTTCCAGCAACTTAGCGAGTCGAAAGTATTTAGAGAACTAAAAGTCAGCCGCTGTATGCGACGTCCACGGCCCTATACAGCTGCTGTGCTTTGGTCACTGCACTAATGACGTTACCATTTCACTGGTTAGGAAAGATGCAATAGTCTGCGCATATATAGACGTAAGCGTTACGAATAGTGCGTCATGTCTCGAAGAAAAATGGATGCAGCGGTTTAAGTGTCATTTTTGTAAGAAAACTAGAAAGTGTTATTACCTTACATTTCGTATTTTTGAAAGTTATGGCAAAACATTTTCTTATTGTTTACTTCTTGTTTTTGGATTAAAATCCACTGCCTTCAACCACATTTTTTTTCTCATAAGAAATGTGGCGAAGTATATTGAGGTTCAGCTATCTACAGTCAGACCTCTAACTAAAGCAGTAAAACTATATCTCCTTCTTAAAACAAAAAAAACCTACTTAAACAACAACAATAACAGAAACGAAACTCGTTCAGGATATACTGTATCATTGCCTCTACCATTATGATAATCAATTGCAGCAGTGTGCAAGTAACCCCGTTTTTCATTTCAAAAAACATCATCAGTAGCTTTCTTTCCTTTCCTTTTACCCATGGATAATTAGGGTAAGCGAGCAGACATCGCAAACTCGCCTCAGGATCCCACCCCCCCCCCCCTGTGGCTCTGGGAATAGCCGTGGTCTTGATCGTCGCGGGCGCCGGAGCGTCCTCGTATTCCGCAAGCACACGATCATAGCTCGCGGCGCCCGCGGGTCCCCTCACCCTCCCTTCCGAATGAGGTGTTTCGTGGTATTCAGAAGATTCAGTTATCTATTTATTCTTTCCTACTGTTTCCGCAGCATTATATACATATATACCTACATAACATACAT
>NC_051420.1:33592859-33595359 GCF_015228065.2 Penaeus monodon | reverse complement strand
CATTAATATTATTATTACTATTATTATGATTATTATTGTATTTATCATCGTTAATATTATTATTATCTTTATTGTTATCATTATTATCACCATTATTCTTTTGTTATTATTATCATTATTATTGTTATTATGTCTATTATTATTAAAATTATGACATTATCATTATCATTTTACTACCGTTTAATTGCTATTATTTCCATTACTACCATTACTTGTCATTAGTTGATATTGTCATTATTTATTGTTATTGTTAAAATCACCAGCAGTGTTATTATAATCATGGGATTAAGCTGCCCTTTGGCCCAGGGGAATGCCCTCGCAATTGAAAAGTATATAATTGTCCCCCCTGAATGACCTCGAACCCCATGAGAGGGGGAGCGAGCAAAGGAGGTATTCTAGAAATACGTGGCTATGGTACCGCTTCAGTTGGGCTTTTCCGTATAATAATAAGTCGTAATATGAAAATCACGATCGTCATGATTATATGACTCTGGTTATCGTTATATGAATTAAGTTCGTCCAGCTCCTAATTAAAATAAAAAAAAATAAAAAAAAATATAGCAATCTGCCAGGACACATAACTTTTGTCACCCTGAAATACCGGGCGGGCTCCGCTGTTCGCTGAGGCCGGCTGCAGTTCACTCAGAAACAGGGTTCAGAGAAGCACAATCTTACTTGAACCAAAAGCGGAAGCCGACTGTTTCTTTCGCGGGACACTGGATTACACGCATGCCGTGACGTCACAGTCGTACATCTTTACAATAATAAAAAAAAAAAACGTAAAATATTCATAACATTTCATAGAATTGCAGTAAAAATATTTGCACTCATTAAAATAGAAAAAGGAGTAAATTATGTGAATGAACGAATAACATAGCGGAATGGAGAGTAAAACAAAATAAAACCAAAGAAAACTAGATCCAAACCGGTGTAACTAAAACAAACTTAAATCTCCCAAAAAAGCGTGAATGAAGACAAAAATAAATACCTAAATAAGTACGTGAAAGTACATTAAAGATGTGGGAGAGACGACAAGCGGCGACTGGTCCGCTGATCAGTGGCTTCTCAGCGCGGGAAAGCGAGCGGTTGCGAGATGCCCGGCGTTACGGGATGTGGGAGGCTGCGGGGTCGAGCGCCTCTTACATAATCATTATTGTTACAGTTAACTTCGTTATTGCTATCATCATGATATTGAATATTACAAGTGTTATTAATATCATCATTATTGTGACATTATCAAAATCACAATAATGATAATGATAATGACAACAGTAATGATAACAATAAAAATGATGAGAGAAATGACTATAATGGTAAATATAATGATGACAATTTTGAAAATGATAAAATTGATAGCTCTCCAGAAGGAGCTGCCACGTGTCTCTCTAGATCAGGGGTTACCTTTGCTCTTTCAAATGAAGTCCAAAACATATCACTCAGCTTTACTGGTTCCTTAAAAAAGTATAAATAAGAATAAAACAAGATATATTAATTCTCATTCATTTTTTTTTCTACATTTTTCTCCAGCAATACAGGTTATTAGTTCTCTTCCTTCATAAGATATATTTACACAAGATCGCATGCAATAACATATGAACTCGAGTGAGTCGATATTTGTCAAGCAGCAGATCTTCTACATGCTGCATTGTAAGCTGATATCAAACTACCAGATTGTGTCTTAGCTGTTAATAGCATCTGATTTGCTTATTGTGAGCTGCTATCAGCCTCTCATCAGAAGCCGTGACCGAAAGCTGGTACAGATGAAAAGTTGAAAAGGTATCTTAGAAAAAATGTAGTTACCGAAAAGCAAAGCACACACATTTCATTATTAGTATTAGTATTTCCTAGAATCACGCTCCTAATACAATTCTTTTGAGTTTATGGACTTCCATGAACACACACTGAGAGACGCGGTTTGTCTCACACCGCTAATAAGTATTATTTCTAACATGTGATGACAAACAATCTCAACTCGCCTTTAACAGTATTCATCGCAAATATGTCAGTATGCGTTCTTCACCACATCACAAAACATAATTGATTTATGAAAATACAAATAATCTCACTTTTATTATTTACTAAGAATTAATTCCATTTAATTTTCAAAGTCAGCTGCTACCTATACACAAAACAAAAATTTGTTAATGTTTTGTCATTATTATTATCATCATCATTATTATTATTATTATTATTATTATTATTATTATTATTATTATTATTATTATTATTATTATTATTATTATTATTATTATTATTTTGTTGTTGTTGTTGTTATTATTATTGCTGTTGTTGTTGTTGTTGTTGCTGTTGTTGTTGTTGTTGTTGTTGTTGTTTTGTTGTTTGTTGTTTCGTTATTTTGTTTTTGTTATTGTTATCATTATTATTATTATTATTATTATTATTATTATTATTATTATTATTATTATTATTATTATTATTATTATTATTATTATTATTATTAATATTATAATAATTATTATTATCATTATTATTATTATTA
>NC_051420.1:33572859-33575359 GCF_015228065.2 Penaeus monodon | reverse complement strand
AAATCCTCGTTAATCAGAGATCATTATATCTTTCTTCATCACCAAAACCTGGAAATTAATCACCTCTTTCAAGTCAGTTACAGGAAAAAAAAGATAATCAGTGTAAAAGGTTTTGCCATTCATATCCCCCCTCCCGTAAAGTGGTTGTTCCCCGCAAGATGGCGCCTCCGTTCCCTGCCTTTAGAACATCTTCTCCCAAAACAGTCGCATTAAACACTCTTATGGATTCTAACGGCGGATCTACTGAGCTTTCTACTCATCGGGCGTCGACTTAATTAACTTCGCACCGTTGACCTGGCGTTAACGGAAGTACCCAGAGCCGTTTTGGAAATTGTAAAGTGGTTATTCCCGAACATTCAACTAACTTAATGCGTAGATAAATGCGTGTTCGATGAGGCTTTTGTTTTCGGTAAGTGATTCTTTAGGAAACCTGGCATTCGGTATGTAGGTTAAACTGGTTTTTTTTTTCTGTTTTCATAGAATTCCAAAGAAGAGAGAGTTTCCAAATAATTTATTTTGACATCAATGAGTGCGTTTAGGAACTAGATTGTAAGCATACTTTTTCAGTAAGCTTCGTACTTTATAGACTGTGGTTAAATCGTCTCTCTCTTTCTCTCTCTCTCTCTCTCTCTCTCTCTATCTCTCTATCTATCTATCTCTATCTATCTGTCTATCTATCTATCTGTCTATTTATCTATCTATCTATCTGTTTATCTCTCTCTCTCTCTCTCTCTCTCTCTCTCTCTCTCTCTCTCTCTCTCTCCCCTCTTCTTCTCTCTACTCTCTATCTATCTTCTATCTTTCTCATCTCTATCTATCTATCTATCTTCTATCTATCTGTCCATCTCTTTATCACTATATATATATATATATATATATATATATATATATATATATATATATATATATATATATATATATATATATATATATATATATATATATATATTAGATATATATGTAGTATGTATGTATGTATTATATTTGATTTATATCTGTTATGTATTATGTAGTATTGTATGTATGTGTCATGTATGTATGTATGTATGTATGTATGTATGTATGTATATCTGCATGTATGTATGTATATGTGTGTGTGTCTGTGCGCAGCGAAGGATTCCCCCGCGAGGACGGAGAGGCCGGAGGAGCAGCGGCCTCGACCTCCCGGCCCTGGAGGCCTGAGACCCCCTTGGATTCCCTCAAGTGTCGGCGAGAAGAAGCGTCTCCGGGAAGGACTCTCGGCCGTAGGATCTTCCGGGAGGACGCAGTCAACCAGGATACATATTAGGATACATATCAGGATATCGGGCCGGTGGCTGGAGGGAGAGGGAAGGGTTGGTGGGAGGGATACGTGCCGGGGGGGGGGGGCGTGGTGGAGTGAGAGGACTTTCTTAATTCTTGAGGCTTGACTTCCTCTTCTTTCTTTTCTAATTTCTCTTTCTTTTATTTCATTCTTCTCCTTATCTTTCTCTTTGTCTCTGTCTCCATCCATTTGTTTCCCAACCTTTGCCTCTTTGTTTCTCTCTTAATCTCTCTCTATATATCTTGCTCTCTTCCATTCTCTCTATATATATAATCTTCCTCTCTATCTCCATCACTTTATCAATCTATCCCCTTTATTTCCTTTACACGTCTATCTGTTTCTCTCTCTCTCTCTCGCTCTCACTCGATTTCTGTCTATCTACCTACCCTTCCGTTCAGAGTAAAATCAGTACACTTTATCGATTGTACTTTCTCTCTTTCACTCACTGCTTAGGATGAAGGACATTCCATCAAGATAACCAGAAAAGAAAACACTGCGCGAACGAGTGAAATCCAACCTTTGAGTATATTATGCATGACATTTCGTCCCCTCAGTCAGTGGCTGCATGAAAATATAAATAGTTTTGAAAATTCATGTGGACTGACTTTCTGTTTATTTCTTCTTAAACTTCTGACGCCGGGGAAGATATGAATATAATAGTACTGTACAAGTCATGGCCACTGTGAGTTTAATTTACTGAATGTCTTGTCTTTTTTGTTTTATACCGATATCAATATCTTATTAACATTAGTGATGATTATGATAGTATTATAAAAGGAAATGGGAATCAGCTCTTTTTCCGGCACAAACGCCCCTACAGGCCTTTTTCGGGGGGAAAAACCCTCCCCCTTTTTTTTTTTTAAACCTTTTTTTTTTTAAAACCCCTTTTTTCCGTTTTTTTTTTTTTTTTTTTTTTTTTTTTTTTTTTTTTTTTCGTTCCCCGGGAAGTTTTTTTTCCCTTTTTTTAAACCCTCCTCCCCTTAAAATTAAATTATAAAAAATATCCCTTTTTTTTACAACGTTTCCCCCCCGGGGGGGGGAAAAGGAAACGCCCGGGGAAAACAAAACACAACCCCCCCAAAAAACCCCAACAACCCCAAAAACCCCCCCTTTTAAACGTTTAAACAACCTTTTTTTTTTTTTTTTAATTTTTTTTTTAAATTTTGGAAATTTCCTTTTCCTCTACTCCCCCCCCCA
>NC_051420.1:33557859-33562859 GCF_015228065.2 Penaeus monodon | reverse complement strand
GGATCCGGGATCGGTTCCGAGGAATCTAAATTACATTCCCTCGAATTAATTAAATCAACAAGAACTGATTGCTATAACGGAACCTAAGACTTTGATTCAGGAAGGAGTTTGGGTAATTTTACTAAGTTCATTCCTGAATAATGAACAAGATATCATGGTTCAGAAGTCTAAGTATAACACAAAAGCTGCAACTATTAAATTTTCCAGCAGCGTTAAATCAGACTCCAAGTTTCATGGTAATAAGTTACTAATTAATTTCCAAAATAATCCAAATTACACATAATGGTACAATAGAAAATTGTATTTTTGAAAATTGTTTAGGACTTTAGTTACATGTATACCTTAAAATAATCATCAACATTGATATTAACTTATTATAATAAAATATAAATAATAAACCATAACCTGTCCTGCCAATGAATATTCATACGTTCACAGATAACGCAACAATTAATTCATATCCCATCCCATGATAAAATAATCAGATTCACACAAAAGAAAGATTAATCCCTTACTAGGATCACTCATTCATGACTTCTCTCTTCTCCTTTCTCTCTCTTCTCTCTCTCTCTCTCTCTCTCTCTCTCTCTCTCTCTCTCTCTCTCTCTCTCTCTCTCTCTCTCTCTCTCTCTCTCTCTCTCCTTTTTTTTCTTCTTTTCTTTTTTTTGACTTTTCGTTCCATACCATGAAGGCCATCCCTATGACCAATTTATTGATTTAGGTATGTTGACATTATATAACATCATAAAACTTTTTCTTTAAGAAATAATTATGAGACTTCTCATAAACAAGGGAAAGCAGTACTGTGTTCAGGCCATTACACATGATTTGAATATTTCAGTTTTATACTATAATATTCTAAAATTCAAACTCAAACACTTCAGTATGTTTACTAAAATCAAAACAGCCACTCACAAAATTCCACTTGTCCTTAATCGTTTGAGGCAAACCAGGATTGGGTCAAAATACTTTTGTTTCTCATTTGCTTTCGAGTATTAGTCTATATTTCATGATTATGTTTTTGCTAATGGTTTTTTGAAGGGTATTTTTTATCTTGGTTTGTTAATGTTATGGTGTCAAGATAACAAACTCTATATTTTCAAAAATATTAAATGCTACTCATATCATATCTCTTTACAAAGATAGTGTTTTTCATTAGCAAAATGTTTTACACCCTTTTCTTGGTTAAAATACGTAGAACCTTAATGTAATACATTGCAAATGAATATGATAGCGTACCCCTACACAAAACAGAATATTGTAAACATAGAAAACTTTTGTAGTATACATTGATTCACCTGTCTTTCAGTTTTATTATTTCGTATAGACATACAGACGTGTGAAGCTTTTATATTCACACTGATTTCGCCATATAAATCCATGTAGTTATTACAGCTGATAATTCAAGGTTCAAAACAATAACAGATCTGTACACTGAAAAGTATTTTAGCACACACCGGTCCCCTTTCACGCGTTTCCCGAAAACAATTATCCCATTCTCCATAGATACGGAGAGAGAAGAGTACCTCTGTTGAGTTGGGAGGAGGGTCGATAAGAAGTATTAGAGAAAAGTGGAGGGGGCAAGGAAACCTGTAGAGAATGGAAGAGAGAGTGAAAGTGTAGAAACTGAAATTGATAGAATATGAAAGTTATTATGATGAATGATTGGCTCAATGACAATCTACTAAGAGATAAGTGATGAGAGATATAGTTTTGTTCATAGAGCATGTAAAATATTTGTCAATTCGAATGAAAACTAATGCATCAACAATATTTTCCCATTCGTGGTGCAGTTGGGTACAGATGAAAGGGGAACAGCGCAGTCTATTGTAGGTGTTTTCTGTTTCTCATGAACTGCTGGCTGAGGGTGCTACTCCTGCTGTGCCACAGTTGGCATTCAATATGTTTTTACCGCTAAACTTGCACTTAAAGCAGCTAAAGACAGAAAAACCTGACACGTTATTCAAAGTACTTAATTAGCACATAAATATGAATATATGTGTACACACACACACACACACACACACACACAACACACACACACACACACACACACACACACACACACACACAACAACACCACAAGAATAAGTATATATATATATTATTATATAAATTAAATATATATTATTCAATTTTAATGATAATGTATATCATCACAAACTAGTTCATTCTGAGGCCGTGGTACAGATGAACAATTGCAGTTTTACGTTTATGTCTTAGTGAACGTGGTAGGGTCCCAGTTCCTTTCCACAGAGTGCCGTTTACCTTTTTAGTAATCATCCTCTTATTTATCGCTTGGACAGCACTTGATTAGCTGTTGGCCACACCACACACAATCGAGAATCCTGCCCAAGGGAAACAACGCGCTATTTTCATACTATATATATAATAAAATTTAATATATAATATATATAATTATATATATATTATTTATCTATTATTTTTACACACATACACACTACATATTAGCACAAAACACACACATATAATATATATATATATATATATATATATATATAATATATATAATATTA
This sequence comes from Penaeus monodon, assembly GCF_015228065.2. Classification (NCBI taxonomy): domain Eukaryota; kingdom Metazoa; phylum Arthropoda; class Malacostraca; order Decapoda; family Penaeidae; genus Penaeus; species Penaeus monodon. The sequence continues at coordinate 33,560,322 of NC_051420.1, read as the reverse complement.
TATATAAATTATATATATATATATATATATATATATATATATAATATATATATATATATATATATATATATAGATGTAATATACAATATATTATATATATATATATATAATATATATATGTATACATATATGTATATATATATGCATAACTGTCATGCACACATATAAACACAGTACATATGTTTACATATATGTATATGTGCATATATACATGCATGTATATGTATATATATGTATCTTTTTTTCTTTAACGGTAGGTTCATATTTGAGCCGCCGTGGTCACAGCATGATACTTAATTGTAGTTTTCATGTTGTGACGCTCTTGGAGTGAGTACGTGGTAGGGTCCCCAGTTCCTTTCCACGGAGAGTGCCGGTGTTACCTTTTTAGGTAATCATTCTCTCTATTTATCCGGGCTTGGGACCGGCACTGACTTGGGCTGGCTTGCCCACCCAGCTGCTAGGTAGGCAATCGAGGTGAAGTTCTTTGCCCAAAGGGAACAACGCGCCGGCCGGTGACTCGAACCCTCGAACTCAGATTGCCGTCGTGACAGTCTTGAGTCCGACGCTCTAACCATTCGGCCACCGCGGCCCCATATATACATATATCTATCTATTGATAGTTTGTGTGTAACGTAGGTTATGTGTGGCTGCGTGGTGGATGTGTTGATGTGTGTTTTGTGTGTCGTTGTGTGTGTGGTGTGCGATCATCCTATCACGGAGGGCCGTTTAAAGCATGTCAGACTAATAGGTCTTTTTTATCGGCTTAGCCAGACATGCTTGGGCTGGCTTGGCCAGCCAGGGCTAGGTAGAATCAAGGTGAAGTTCCTTGCCCAATGGAACAACGCGGTGGTCGGTGACTCGAACCCTCAAATTCAGATTGCCGTCGTGACAGTCTTGAGTCCGACGCTCCAACCATTCGGCCACCGCGGGCTTGACGATCATGGGCTTCCATGATTTTTTTCTTAGCAATTTAGAGCGGTGGTTTGCCATTGCCTTCCGCCCGGTGTTTTTATCGAGTCACCATCTCTATTTACCCGGCACTGACTTGAGCTGGCTTGGCCACCAGTGGCTAGGCAGGCAATCGAGGTGAAGTTCCTTGCCCAAGGGAACAACGCGGAACTCAGATTGCCGTCGTGACAGTCTTGAGTCCGACGCTCTAACCATTCGGCCACCGCGGCCCCATATATACATATATCTGAGTCTATTGTGTGTGTGTGTGTGTGTGTGTGTGTGTGTGTGTGTGTGTGTGTGTGTGTGTGTGTGTGTGTGTGTGTGTGTGTGTGCGTGTGTGTGTGTGTGTGCGCATGTATGCATATACAAGAAGGAGGGCCAGTTTAAAAGGGCAGGCAGACAATAGAGTCTTTTTAATTCAAATTGCGAGCAATGTTCAGCTAAGAATGGAAGCACTTGGAGCAGATAAATGCCCTTTTGTTCTCCGCACTTCGAGGGGCGCAATTGTATGCTGAGGATGTTCTGAAGAAGTCAAAGGAGACTCCAAACTAATCTAGAAATGTCATTTGTTGTGTGTTAAAGCGAGCAGGCGTCTTTGAGGGGAATTGGTTGTATGTCGATGAGAAAGTTATGATTCGGGAGGGATGGTCAAAGGTTAAAAAAAAAAAAAGAGAAGAGAGAGAGAGAGAGAGAGAGGAGAGAGAGAGAATTGATGAGCAAGAGAGAGGATGAAGACGAAGAGAAAGAAAAGAGAGAGAGAGATGAGAAGAAGAATTATTAGAGATTGGATATGATTAAAGATAATGAATAAATTAAGAGCGAAATAAAAGAGGGAGGAAGAGAGAAGAGTAGAAAGAAAAAGTATAGCATAATAAAGAATAGAAAAAGGAATTCGAAACAAATGTCAAAGTACTCAAAGTCTTGTAAACTGTCTAGAAACTGAGCAAAGGAATGACAGACGTCAGACGAATCTATCTTAGAAGAAGAAAGCTTAATTCACAAGAGCAGTTTGCTGAGTTCCATGGTGTTTAAAAAGACCGTAAATGAAGAAGAGATTGAAGAGATCGAGAGAATAAAGAAGAATGGAGGAAGACGAGAGAGGAGAGAGAGAGAGAGAAAGATAAGTAAATAAGTAAAAAATTAAAGAGAAGATAGCAGAAGAGAGAAGAGGAGAGAGACGAGAGATGAAGAGAGAATTAGCAGAAGAACGTTTAGAGGATTGAGAGGACGAAAGAAAGCTAGAGCGAGGATGGAAGATGAGATTCGGAGAGAAGAGTCAGAGAGAAGGAGTGAGAGAGACGAGAGAGAGAGAAAGAGAGAGAGAGAAGAAGAGGAGAGAGAGAGAGGAGAGAGGAGAGAGAGAGAGAGAGGGAGAGAGAGAGAGAGAGAGAGAGAGAGAGAGAGAGAGAGAGAGAGAGAGAGAGAGAGAGAGAGAGAGAGAGAGAGAGAATGAGAGAAGAAAGAAACAGACAGACAGACAAACAAAGAGAAATAGAGAGAAAGGGGTAATTT
>NC_051420.1:33537859-33542859 GCF_015228065.2 Penaeus monodon | reverse complement strand
AAAAACAACGAATAATAATTATTATTACTACAGTTATTATAGTTATTGTCATATTTTCTCCCCCAGAATCTTGAGGCATCAGAAAGGTATTTGCATATCACCTAGCATTTATTTTGCACATTTCTCCTCTCACGACATTGCCTCTTTAGCAACACACTTTTAATTTTTAAAAAATGGATGCAAAAGCACACATGCACAAAGAGTAAAAAAGAAAAAAGAGGAAAATCGTATAATCGTCCCAGTCACAATCCTCATCCAATTCTGGGAATACAAGAAAGGTTAAGAAGAGATGTAAAGGGGATTTTACAACGATGAATGTGATTCTCAAACTGAGAGGCCTTTCAGTTAGATGTGATATCACGTAAATATTTAATACTACTTTAGAGTTTCTTGTAGACTAGGTTTTCCTGGGACTATAATTATTTGTTTTTTTGCTCTTTTTCTATCAGGCACCGACCCCTACTGGCACTGTGATGATTCCGATGTTCCTTATTTTATCTACTTCCATCTCTAAGTCTGTAAATAGTTTGAAAGACTTTGAAACTCCTTAGCGGAAATATTTCTACCTTAATCTAGTTATGTCAATAAAAAACCTATATTCACTATATGTTGAGCGCATTAGCTTGATTGTTTCCATTATATGGTGGCGCTTTCGTTCTCTGCAACAGGTTCATCGTCAGCAGAGAGAAGACTGCGGTGTTGGCATGTTTGTCGATGGAGGTACTGCCACATCTTGTAAGGCCTACTTTCGTATTCATTTGGGAGTTAGGACAGAACAGCCCGACACTAAATGATCTTCACTTTCATGCCACTGGTCACGAAAGCGACATTTTAAATCAGCTCTTTGGCCCCCTAATTTCTTGTGATGAGGCTTGGTCTTGTGCAGCCAAAATACAACCCCCCTTTTTGCATTAAGCCCCATCCCATGAAGCTATTGGGTATTTGTTCTCTCAATATTTACTTGTTGAGTGCGTCGAGGGGGGGGGGGGTATTGCCTATGGAGAAGTTTATTCTCCCAGTTCTCTCTGATCCTTTGCTTCCGTTTCCAATTGTTTTGCCTGACTAATACTTTGTTGTTCCTCATTAATGATGATTTGTATTAGGAGTCCCCTTACAAATTTATTGTTTCCCTGAATAACAGTGTTTATTTTCGCTTTCCATTATTATTCACAAGTTGTAACATCCAATCATTTGTCGTGTTCAGGTAAATTTGTTAGCCAATAAATGTTGTGTTATATGATAGCTCCAGTTACATGAGTCTCCTGCCACCTTCTTCCCTTTGGAATATACAGATTGTCCTCATCATGGATGGCTGAAGCGCTGATTGCCTCTTTCACCTAGTATTTATACATTTCCTCCTGCCCAGCGTACCTTGTCACACTGTCCTTGTTAAGATGTAAGTCTGAGAATCAATTCCCCCCCCTCCTTTTTTTTAAAGAGGCCTTGGTGCATTTATCCAAAACTCAATCTCATCACTGTTTGGAATAGTCCTTCCCGATCATTGTCGTCATTTACAAATAGCTTCAAATAATCCAAAAGAAAAAGACGATCAATGCCCCTGTCGTCATTTATATATTCTTATCATGTGTTATTTAGTTCAAATAAGAGGAATATTAGAGCGAGGCAGAAGAAAAGGGGGTGGATCAGAGTTACCTTGGAAGATGCCAGATCTGATGTCAGTGGATAGATTCCCACTTTCATGAGCAAGTAAAAGTGTTGTTCACAAAGACATGACACGTAAGGAATGGCAGCAACACTATGCATCTTATACTGAGGTTGCGCTTCATATTTTTGCAAATTTGTACATTAATCCTATTTAGTAATAATTGATATTTGCGTCCAACACCCCTTTTGCTCTGCGGGAAGACATTATATGTTTCAAAAAGATGTATAGAGGCACTCTTTAAGGACATAGGTGACCATATTGTATGTTGTAATGAGACACGTTATTGGTCTGTGGTTTTTGTTCTCTTTTTCTTGTTAATCATTATGTGGTACTTCAGAGAGCCAGTGAGGCGACTTTTCAGGGTCTCCAAGATAGCAGGTAGCAGTTGTGCAAGTAGGTGGAGTGCAGAGAGTGAGAGCATGTAAACAGAATTTGTAATCTCGATCATTTCTATTTCCTTGCTCTAGAAAGTGTCCTTTTAACCTCTTCAGTTCTTCTCTATTGTGTTCGCAATCCGTTCGGCTCACCTATTCAAGTTCTCTTTACCTCATATATCTTTCCAAAATTCTCAGTGTCTCCGATGGACTTCCCTTAACAGTTATAGTTTCTTTTCCAGTGCTCAATAAAATGTCTTGGGGTCAGGTTTAAAGGTGTTCTGCGACTAAAAGTTTGTCCTTTTCTCAAATCGTCTTTTATACTGTCCCTTTAATTGCATTTTCTGTTTCACAGTTTCCTTCCCTCAGCAGATCGTCATTTGTAAGTTTTCAACAAGCTCAACAATTATAGGTAATTGACCTCTTAGCCGTCATTTTTCGATGTCATCCCCGGCCTGGTTCTTATGCCTGTTCACTTTCTGTCGTTTCTCCTATACATTCTAGACATTTGATGCTCTTTGCTATACATTAGCTCATTCAAGTAAGTCAAATCAGGCAGTGGCATCTTTAACACTCTCTTCAATGCAGCAATCCTTAGTTTGATTTTATTAACATTATTGTTATTGTTATTATATTACTGCTGTTGTTGTTATTGTTGTTGTTGTTGCTGTTGTATATACATGTTTTTTTTTTCTTTTTTTTTTGAGGGGGGGGGGGTTCTCCTTTATATCTGTGTTTTGCCTTACTTAATTCTTATTTATTTTTTGGTCTCGGGTTTTCGATTTCCCTGCTTATGTTCTGTCAAATCGTCTTTTCTTTATTCTGTGATTACTTTCAGATAATTGGCATTTGAATTATTCAGATCGTCATTGCCTCTTTTATTTTGAATCATCTTATCATTATCAAGCTTTTACAGATTAGTTCTAGGAGTACAATTCATGCCAGGTAAGTAAGCATACCTATCTTATCTTATCTTATTTTAATTTTCTTTCAGTCTTATTTTTTTTCTTCCAATTCGGTCCTCACTATTTTTGTTTTCTCATGCTCCCTCAGACTTAGTCTTTGCCCCTATTTCAGTTAGTTCAGCATCAGCCAGTCTCTTGCTATTGATCATGTTTCTCTTGAAGTTAGCTGTTTGTTTGCACCTTTTAGAGTCTTTTATTTTATTTCTTTCTCTCCAGATATCATATATTCCATGTGTATAATTCATGCCAGATAGTGAGCATACATAACTTCCTTATAATTAGCCTATATTCATCTTACTTTCATTTTTTCAATCTTTCTTTCCCTCTATTCCTTCCATTTGTTGGCAGATCTTTTGGACCTTGGTTGGGTTCATTCCGATTACGGCCTCCAGATAGACTTGTTGGCGAGAGCTAGCTTCAGAGACCAATTTTTCGACCCCAACCTGGTGCTCTACTAGGGAACGTGTCCCCCCTTGTATAGCTTCGTTTCTAGCTAGTATTTACATGGAAAAGGAGTTGCATTCTTACCGCAAAAGCAAGGAGTAGTTGTGTGTGTTACCATACTAGACCAAAGTATTACAGATCAGCATAGCATCAAACAACCAAACAAGCAAGCAATTAACTGATAGAAAACCAAACCTATTCAAGAGAAAGACTACCTGGTACCTGCAGCTCTGCCAAAGTCAGATGGGTCCCAAAGCTAAGAGAGATCTGACTAGCCTCGGTAGGTTACACTACGCCAGACCCTGACCTGATATTTTTTGGCAATAGATGCTACAACTCGGCGGGTTTATTATTGTTGCTGATGATGATGTTGTGTGCAGTGATGGTGTTGACATGGGTAACGGTAATAATGATAATAGTAATAAAAGTAATGGTAATCAGGACACTGGTGTACACACACACACACACACACACACACACACACACACACACACACACACACACACACACACACACACACACATATATATATATATATATATATATATATATATATATATATATATATATATATATATATATATATATATATACATGTGTGTGTTTGTGTGTGTGTGTGTGTGTGTGTGTGTGTGAGTGTGTGTTTGTGTTTGTGTGTGTGTGTGTGCGTGTATGTATGCATGTATATATGTATGTATATGTTTGTATATCCATTTACATATATATGTATGTATGTATATAAACATTTATATATATATATATTATATATATATATATATATATATATATTACATATTATATACATATATATACATATATATATATGCATATGTGTGTATTTATATATATATATATATGTATATATATATATATATATATATATATATATATATATATATATATATATAAATTAGGTAAATATATGAGCATGAGTGTATGTTTGTGTGTGTGTGTCTATCCATGGGTGTGGGTATGGTGCATTGACATGAAATTAAAACGAGGCATGATCCAGCTATCTGTTTTCAATAAAACCGCAGGAGTTATCGCCAAGAAAATGGGCATCAACAGCTTAGACCATTAGTCGATGGTTTATGATAGATTTAATTGTTTGCTCTTCATTAAGAGCGTTCGAAGTCGAGTTGATGGCACAGAGTCTAGATGTTACTGTTATCCTGTCTTCAGTCCTTCCTTCGTAGTCGCAATACGTGATTTATGCACAGTTGCGTCTTGAAAAAACATTGGCCGCCCTCCTCCGTTTTTTTCCTCCATTAAACCGAAAACAAAAACGAAGAACCGAGAAATAGTGTTAAAGTTGGAGACTCGTCGTGGGTGACAGCTCCACGTATAGAAACAACCAGAAGGCAAAAACAGATACAATTGTGTGAACGTGAAAATGAAAAAAGAAAAGAAAAAATTAGTTTCTCTTTTGTTGCCCAACTATGTCTTCCAAATAACCATTGCTTATACCTAACGCCATCCCTGTGGCCCTCCGGTAAAAGCGAACTGACAACTCCGTCTCTGTGGCCTCTTTTTTGGACCAATTGCCCAACA
>NC_051420.1:33507859-33510359 GCF_015228065.2 Penaeus monodon | reverse complement strand
TGTAAAGAAAAAGAATGCTAGTTTTAGCTACACCTAAACATATACTGTAAACAGACGTGCATTGACAATCAGGAAAATAAAAATTGCTTAAATAACAAATAAAAGTAGGGTCATTTCATCCAAATGAGCATGTCTCTTTAAGACATCAGATACCATAGAGCAAAGGTACAGGGAATCGGCTCTTTGTTATTCACCCTCCTTGAAACAGCTTATCTAGTGGTTGCTTAAGCTGAAACAAGCAAAAACGCATTTTCTTGCCAAGTTGTTCGAGTGTGGGTGCGTCTCCTCATAGAAACGCCATGGCGTATGGAATAATGACAAAGAAAATTATCTGGTTTTAGCAAACGTTAGTGCATTTGTAGTGAATCTCCAACTATCAGACGAAGGAACCCTAGAATAGAAAGAGTCATCCCTTCGCTTGCAAACATGAGAACGTACACGGGTCCAGGAAGAGAGAGATGCTTTTTATGATCGGCTTTGCCATTTTATGTATTATTTCTTTTGTTTTTAATTAGTTTATTAAAATTTTTATTCACGTTTTCTTTTTATCCATCCGCCTAGGAGAGCACACCATTATGTCTGGGGCTATATAGTATGTTTTTTTTTTTCCTTTTATGTCATTTTAACTAAACAAAACTACTTTTTATGGCTGGTTTTAACAACTTGGCCTGTTTTATCAAGTAAAAATCTCATTTTCGGAAAGAGGAAGACACCGCCCTCTTTTGAGAGGAATGCCACCTTCATCTGGGTTGACCTGAGATTCCCCTCTTATTCTAACTCTCCTTGTGGGGAGGTGTAAATATAGGCCCGGGGCAGCCAGGTCAAAGCAGGGGAGAGCATTTTTGTCGTGAGGCGGCCGTACATGGGGTTCCTGGTCTGGTCGCAAGAATAGAGCTATAGGCGGTAAGGTGGCTTTTTTTAACTTTTTTCTCTGAATCTTGATAGGGTATTTTTTTTAATCTCATTCTCAGTGTTTTGTATTTTAACCCAGTGTTTTTTGGTGTTCGTGTTTTAATTCTTCTCGGCATTTTTAGTGTTTAATGTATTTTAATTGTTTGTTTTCAACCTGTTTTATTGAAATAAAGCTTTTGCAAAGATGGATTGAATACTTTTGGATGCATCATGCATCCCCTCCGCTTCCAGTCTAAATTCCACTTAAGAGTTAATTCAGAGACGCCAGTATTCCTGCCTGACTCTGCCTTTATATATAGAATGTAAAGCATAAGGGAGAATTTAAGGGAACAAAGAAAAGGGAGCCCCGGGGTTCCAATCTTGCATAACGCATGGATATCAGACTCAGATGGGCACGAGTTCGAATCCTTGAATCTGTCTTCTGTCGACTTCAGGTCGACGCGCACTCCATCTCGGACATAACCACGCTAACCAGTGTTGACCCTTGAGACTTGGTAACTTTTATACACTTACACTTGCTTTCTATAATTCCGCTCACACCCCTCAGCATGCCTCTTCCTTTAAACACATACTTTGCGTTCCTGGACGAATTAAACCAGGTGGTGGCAGCTAGATTCCGTGCCAAGGATCGACGGTTAATCTTGCTTACGATCCACATTCAGCAGTACGAATTATACATACTGTTTTGTAATTCATCATCAAATACTGATTACACAACGCCATGCACCCTGCACTCACGCACGCATGCACACACTCACACATAAACACACACACACACGACACACACACCACACACACACACACACACACACACACACACACACACACACACACACACACACACGCACACATGCACACACGCACGCACGGACGGACACGCGTCTGTTAATGTTCTCTAATGAAGAATATAATGTTGCATATTTTCTGTTTATTGAATCAGTGTTCAGCTCTGGCGAAAAAGACACTTCATTAGCTCTATTACCTGCTAGCAGACGGTTGCACCTATGAGATGCAGGTTGCCGGAAGGTCGCAGCGAAGATATATATATTATATATATATAATATATATATATATATATATATATCATATATATAATATATATATATAGATATATATAATATTACAGGTATATAAATTGCAAATAAATTGCAAATATATATATAAATACATATATATATAATATATAAATATATATATATATATATCTACATAGATATAAGATATATATAGATATATATATATTATGTGTGTGTGTGTGTGTGTGTGTGTGTGTGTGTGTGTGTGCGCGCGTTGTACGTAGACAATACATGCATACATAAAATACATACATGCATACACACACACACACACACACACACACACACCACCACACACACACACACACACACACACGAACACACACACAACACACACACACACACACAACAAACACAACAACACACACCACACATATATATATAATAGATATATAATTATATATATATATATATATGTGTGTGTGTGTGTGTGTTGTGTGTGTGTGTGTGTGTGTCTGTGTGTCTCGTGGCCTGTGTGTGTGTGTGTGTGTGTGTGGTGTGTGTGTGTGTGT
>NC_051420.1:33495359-33500359 GCF_015228065.2 Penaeus monodon | reverse complement strand
ACTCCAAGAGCATCACAACGTGAAAACTGCAATTGAGTATCATGCTGTGACCACGGCGGCTCAGACATGAACCTACCGTTAAATGATGATGATATATATATATATATATATATATATATATATATATATATATATATATATATATACGCCACACATATATAATATTATATATATATATATATATATATATATATATATATATTATATGTATATATGTATGTACATTATATATACATATACACACATATTTATATTATATATAATATTATATGTATGTATATATATATGTATATATTATATATATATGTATATAAATAAATGAATATATATATATATATATATATATATATATACATATGCATGGGGGCCGCGGTGGCCGAATGGTTAGAGCGTCGGACTCAACACTGTCACGACGGTAATCTGAGTTCGAGGGTTCGAGTCACCGGCCGGCGCGTTGTTTCCCTTGGGCAAGGAACTTCACCTCGATTGCCTGCCTAGCCACTGGGTGGCCAAGCCAGCTCAAGTCAGTGCCGGATAAATAGAGATGGTGACTCGATAAAAAAAAAAAAAAAAAACACCGGGCGGAAGGCAATGGCAAAACCACCGCTCTAAATTGCTAAGAAAAAATCATGGAAGCCCATGATCGTCAAGGCCGCGGTGGCCCAATGGTTAGAGCGTCGGACTCAAGGCTGTCACAACGGCAATCTGAGTTCGAGGGTTCGAGTCGCCGACCGCCGCGTTGTTCCCTTGGGCAATGGAACTTCACCTTGATTGCCTACCTAGCCGCTGGGTGGCCAAGCCAAGAGCTAGTCCCAAGCCCGGATAAATAGAGAGAATGATTACCTAAAAGGTACCACCGGCACTCTCCGTGGAAAGGAACTGGGGACCCTACCACATACTCACTCCAAGAGCATCACAGCATGAAAAAAAAAAAAAAAAAAAAAAAAATTCAATTAAGTATCATGCTGTGACCACGGCGGTTCAGACATGAACCTACCGTTAAAAGAAGAAGATACATATGTATATGTATAGATATATATTATATATTATAATACATAGCTATATATTTGTGTGTATATATAGAAAAATGTGTATATATATATATATATATATATATATAGATATATATGTATGTATATATATGTATATATATAATATATATATATATGTATATTTATATGTATAAATATATACATAGATATACATATGTGTTTATATATATGTATGTATATAATTATATATGCATATATATACATATATATACATATATATTATATACATAAATATATATATTTATTCATCTATATTTATATACACATGTAAATATATATAAGTATATATATATATATATATATATATATATATATATATAAATACACACACACACACACACACACATATATATATTTATATACATATATATTTATATACATATATATTTATAAATATTTATAAATATATACATATATAAATATATATAAATATATATATATATATATATATATATATATATATATATATATAAATTTATGAATGTATAAATATATACACATATATATAAACTCTCTGGGTTGAAAATGAGTAATGAAAATGCGTGCGAGATCACTTTTACGAATATGCACGAAGCATGACACTTTTATCAAGATCTGAAAATGCTTCTGTCACTAACGCCTTATTGCATTTTATAAGATTTAACGATCAGTAAAATGTTATTTAAGCTTCTGAAATGAAGGTCCTAGTTTTCTTTTTATCTTTTCAAACCCCATGGTAAAATGCAATACAAAATTCTCTCACTTTCTTGAGGATTAACTTCGATAGATTTGGTGTCTGTTATCTTTGAGCATCGAGGCACAAATGATATTGTAATTACTCATATTATTATGACTTTTAAACTTGAAATAAGATACAGTTTCCTTCCCTTGCGATTGCTGTTATTATTTAGTAATAGTAATAAAATGAAGGAAAGTATATTCTGAAGAAAACTAAGCTCCAAGAGTTGAAGAAATAAAAAGAAAATGAAGTTAACTCGTAAAGAAGGCTTTATGAGACTATATTTCTTTTTAGCGTTCCTAAAAATTTACAAATGTGTTCTTTCTGTTTGTTACTTCATCCTTTGAACTAATTTCGCGTGTTTTGTTTTTTTTTACTTCGCGACACTGAACACTGATGAATCATGTATGGAGTGTGTGTCACACTTCATTCAAGGGGTTATTTATATTCTGAATATTTAATTGTGTAATTTTCATATTTATCACTTTTACTCGAGGAATTACTTATTTCACGGAAATAGTTGGAAACACAAATGCAGGGAATAACTTCACTTATTTATTTATTATTAACTCAGCACACAATCCATTGTTCATTGAATGATACCCTACACATTCACTCCACTCACTCGCCTTCCGCATTACAGGTTAATCCTAACACTAGATTATAGCACAACACCACTAACAGTCACTTCAGCAACAGTCATTTCACCGAGCCATTTCATTGCCCGTACTCACGTATTTTCGCACTGCACGTTTGTTACTTTCGTCCTACCTATTCAGCGCCTCGATGTGGTTTATAGCACTTATCAGATGTGAATGCCACTTCTATTCAGTTTATAAACTTCTGAATTAGAACTCTTTCTAAGGAAATAACGATAAAACAAGGGTCGAGAGCACGTCCTTTTCAACCGGTGGTGAACAACGAACTCTTTACCGTACGGCATGTTAGGCCTAAGAAACCTGTTACAACCAACACCAACGGGAATATTTGCATATGTGAACAAGTATTACCTCCTTCTAATCTTCCCATTCAGCTGTCACACCTCTCATTCTCTAGTGTTTATATCTCTGTATATAGGAGAATTATATTTATCTATAAACGGTTATGTTAATTATTATCATCGAGACAATATGCTAAGCAACACTTAATTCAATTATAAACAATTTGTTTACAACCTTCCACTCTGCACATTACTGCTTTCACATCGATTTCAATTCTTTCAAAATTGACGTGTTTCGCAACCTTATCTGCTGATCTGGTCACTTGCCATTCCATGATAAAAAGGGAGCGATTCCACTTTCCCATACTGCCTTTTTGACACGGAACTGCCCTAGACCAAGAGCACGGAAAGAGCGTCCATTGGCATGAGTCTGAGGAAATGCATGGTTTCTCCGTAAAGCCTGTAGGTCATAATGTCCTACATAGGTTTAGAATCGAACAGTTCTTCTGTGATCTATGTAGTGAAAACACCAGTTAAGCATATAAATATATACCCGAGTAATTCAGCTGTGAAAAAGAATTCGTCTTCAGTGGATAGTGAATTAATCACTAATCATGCACCACATTTCAAGATATTTGGAATCGTAGTGTGTATTGTTTGCCCAAGAAATAAAGATGAGGATTTACTGCCGCACGACCGGAGGCTCTGGTTGATAGCATGGTGATAAGGGCAATCTCGCTGACAGGGAGAAAGATTAAGTATATGAATATGTAAAATAAGAGGGGTTTAGCTCCGAAATTTGGAGAGAATCCGGCCATAAAATTAGAACTAGCATTTTACAGCCACTGAGAATCTCGTAGTGCATCGTGAACGAAAAGGAAAGGCTGGATCAGCATATCCTGCATTCCTGGGCATCCAAGCAAAAGCAAATTGCTTTGCACTATACAGGAGATCAATGACGTAAACTGTGAGGCAAAGGGCTTGGAAGTATGTAGAAGACAAGAGGAGGATGAAAGGAGATAATTGGAAGCAAGAAGATTTAGAAGAAATGGGTGGATGGGGAACAGACAATGATAGTGACAGTGAATATAGGTGGAAGAGATCGCTTGCAACGAATAGGTGAACCTTTGGTTTTAACTGGAACACACACACACACACACACACACACACACACACACACACACACACACACACACACACACACACACACACACACACACACACACTTGTATATCTTTTGCCATTATTAATGCCAAAAGTTTGTTTGGGAGCCCAGCATTACCATATATCAAAATTCATCGCAGTATCGATGTACTGATCGATTTTTTAGTAGCGTCTCTAATGTTCGTAACTAGTTTCTAGTAGTGTTGATAGTTCAAAATAGTATCGAGTTTTCAGAAAATGATAGAAAAAGAAAAAAAAATCGACGAGTACTCACAAATTACATACGCAAGCTCCTGCTACACATACTAGTTTCTTATTTTAAATTTTGGCTTCGCATGCATTCTCTTGTCTTGTCGATGAATAGTTTGTACATTTGTCCATATTCATCTTGGCATTTGAGTGCTTTTTCATTGTAGTGGAGAGTTGATTTACATTGTTTAATGTGCAAATTTAAAACATGCACGCTTCTAATTTGGCAGCGTGTAAGTAACTTTTTATATCAAGAGTCTCACATGTTCACAAGCAGGGGTTGTGCATAGAAGTGAACATGAATGACAAAGCCCCAGTCTCCGCCCACAGTCACCGTCAGCATTAAAAGGTCTGGCATCCAATTCCTAACACAAGAAAGTTATATTTATTTCTGTGGTTGCAAGTTGTTCCAGCTATACATTGCCCAAACAGTAGATGCAGTCTCATGAAACTCACTGTCCATTCTTGCACCACTCGTCTTTTATGATTTCACCTTTTCACCGCTAGACCCTGATTAGCCTCACAGTAACCAAGCCACCTGTCCTAAATACAGCTTACTCATGATAGCCTTGTAAGACTCTTGGTTGTGGACAGCCATCATGCCAGAGAGATAAAGTGGTTGTTAATATGATATTTATTGTTTTTATTTTTACTCATGACATTATTTACACATTTAACCCTTTTAAAATCTTACAAGGTATTCGCCGCTAATAACCTTTTTTAATTAGAACGAGAAAGTAGTTTTCCCAGGATGACATACTTGTAATTCTACTACGTTCTCTTAACCCACCTCTTCTGCAAACCTAGAATCTGCCAACATAAGCTATTGAAATCATGTAGTGGCAGAACAGCAACTGACCCTAAATATCCCTATGAA
>NC_051420.1:33482859-33487859 GCF_015228065.2 Penaeus monodon | reverse complement strand
TATCTATGCGACTCTCTGCTCATCTCTCTTCTCTCATTCGAATCTCTCTCTCTCTCTCGCTCTCTCTCGTCCCATCTCTCTCCTATCTTACTCCCAATCTCATCTCCTTCCTCTCTCCTCCTCCTCTCCTCTATTCTCATCTCTCTATCCGCTCTCTCTCTCTCTCCTGTCTCTCTCTCTCCTCTCCTCTCTCCTCTCTCTCTCTCCCCTGCTCTCTCGTCTCTCTTCCACTCTCTCTTCCTCTCTCTCCTCTATCTCTCTCTTCTCTCTCTCTTCTCTCTCTCTCTCTCTCTCTCTCTCTCCTCTCTGTTTCTCCCCCCCCCCTCTCTCTCTCCTCCCCCCTCCCTCTCTCCTCTCTCCTCTCTCTCTCTCTCTCTCTCTCTCTCTCTCTCTCTCTCTCTCTCTCTCTCTCTCTCTCTCTCTTCTCTCTCTCACACACACACACACACACACACACACACCACACACACACACGCACGCAGGGCACGCACGAACCACCACACACACACGGACACACACACACACACACACACACATACACACACGCACGCACGCACATACACACACACACACACCCACACACACACACACACACACACACACACACACGCACACACACACCCACACACCACACACACCACACAAAATAAATAAGATAGATAAATAGAAAAAGATAGATGATAGATGAATAATATTTGGAATATAACAATAACATTACAATATACAAAATGCATATATATACTTTAATTAAATATAAATATATAAAAATATAATATATATTAAAAATTTTTAATATTTGTGTGTTGGTGGGGTGTTGGTAATATAAAATTATATATATAAAAATAAAATATATATAAAAAAATATAATAAATAAAAATATAAAATAATAAATAAATATAAATATATTATACTAAAAAATTTTTATAAAAAAAAATATAAATTTAAAATTAAATAAAAATATAAAAACAAAAAAAATAAATAAAAATAAATAATATATATAAATATAAATGGAATATAAAAATATATTGTATATATAAAATAATATAAAAAATATTAAATTATATTTATTTTAAAATTTTATAAAAATAATATATAATAATTATGTAATGGATAAAAATTTAATTAATAAATATATAATTATATAATATATAATTTAAAACATATATATAATAAAAAATAAATAAAATTAAAATTAAAATATATACATAAATAATTTATGTAATATATATAAAAATAATAATATATAATATATATATAATGTAAACACACACACCGCAACACACACACACACCAAAACACACACACACACAAAAACACACACACACACACACACACACACACCAAATAAAAAATATTATAAAAAAAAAAAGAAATTTTAAAAATATAATATATATATAATTTAATATACAAAAAAATATGTATATATATATATATATAATTATATTAATAATATATTAAATAATAACAAATAGTATATATATAAATATATATATATATATATAATATATAAATAAAAATATGAAAATATATAATAGAAATATAAATATAAAATTATAGTTATATAATTATATTTTGCGTGTGTGTGTGGGTGCTGTGTGTGGTGGTTTGGTGTGGTGGTGTGTGTGGGGTGTGTGTGTGTGTTTGTGTGTGTGCGTGGTTGTGTGGTGGTGTGTGTGTGTGGGTTTGGTTTTTGGTGTGGGGTGTTGTGTGGTTGTGCGCGCGTGCGGGGGAATACCCGAATTACCTTACACAAAATAAACAGAAATACGCTTTTAAAAATGGGAGCACTCTCTAAAATTGGCGACCGACTTAGACGCAAGTGAAATGGAATTCCCGCGAAGGACCGAAACGGCCAAATCAACAGAGAACAGAGGAAACGTCGAGGTTGTGGAGGAGGGAGGGAGGGGAAGGAAGGGGAGGAGGGAGAGGGAGGGGAGTGGAGGGAGGGAGGGAGAGTGGGAGGGGGGAGAGGGGAGGAGTAAGGGGAGGAGTGGGAGGGAGGGAGAGTGGAGGGAGGGAGGGAGAGATTGGGAGGGAGGGAGGAGAGTGGGAGGGAGGGAGGGAGGAGGTGGGAGGGAGAGGGAGGGAGAGTGGGAGGGAGGGAGGGAGAGTGGGAGGGAGGGAGGGAGAGTGGGAGGGAGGGAGAGTGGGAGGGAGGGAGGAGGTGGGAGGGAGGGGAGGTGAGAGTGGGAGGGAGGGAGGGAGAGTGGGAGGGAGAGGAGAGTGGGAGGGAGGGAGGGAGAGTGGGAGGGAGGGAGGGAGAGTGGGAGAGAGGGAGGGAGAGTGGGAGGGAGGGAGGGAAAGAGAGGGAGGGAGGAATGGAAGGACTGAGGGAGGAAGGGGGGGAAGGAGAGAGTGAGAGATGGGAGTAGAGAGGGAGGGGAGGATTAAGGGGGGAAGGGGGAGGGAAAGAGAGAGGGAAGAGGAGGGAGGAAGGAGGGACGGAGGGAGGAGGGAGGGAGGAGGGAGGGAGGGAGGGAGGAGGGGCAGCATCATTAATGTTATTATTTCAAGTGTTTGTTGCAAATGTCAAGTGGCGGTTCTTTATACCTTTTCATTATTCATCTTATTCTCTGAAGGGATATTACTTCAGAAATAATACGGGTTCGCTTTAGTCATTAACGGCGATCAATTTTGTAAAACTTTTTAAAAACGATATTTCAATAGCATGCTGTTTATTTATTCATACTGACATTTCTTTGCATAATTGATGTCTGTGTTATATATAGTTTCCTTCTCTCTTTATGACCCTATTTCAGTGGCTCAGTCAGGAAAATAATATTCGGTGTAAACAAGTACTCTCTCTGTTTAATATAAACATAAATCAACTTCAAAATCAATATCATATATGTATTCTGAACTTTTGGGGCAATACATCAGTCGTTAGAATAAAAAGGTTAGAGTTCTTGATCGTAACATGATAATCAGTCTTCATAATAATCGTATTTATGTAAAAAAAAAAAAAAAATAAAAATAATAATAATAATATATAAAATAAATAAATAAATAAGTAAGAATTCTTCTCCACTGACCTTTATTCGACACAAAATTTCAAAGACGGCCCCTAATTTACCCACTGGCATCAAAAGCCTGTAACACCTTCAGTATAATGTTCTTAAGTAGGACGAAAAAAGTCCTGGTTGTTTGTTTTGTTCGTTTCATGCTGAGCACATTTCAGTCGAACACCAGTACTGGAATAATAATAACAGTAATACAAAATTTTAATAATAATAATAATAATAATAATAATAAATATATATATATTATTTTATTATATATTATTATTATCATTTATTATTATTATTATTATTTATTTTATTTTATTTATTTTATCATCATTATATTATATTATTATATAATTATCATTCTTATATTATATTATTATATTATTATTATCATTATTATTACTATTATTATTATTATTATTATTATTATTATTATTATTATTATTATTACTATTATTATTATTATTATTATTATTATAACAATGATAACAATAATAATAGTAATGATAATAATAATACATGATAATAATAATAATAATGAAAATTATAATAATAATATTGATAATAATAATAATAATAATAATAATAATAATAATAATAATAATAATAAAATAATAATAATAATAGTAATAAAAATAATAACAATAACAATAATAATAAAAATAATAATTATTATTACTTTTATCATTAAAAAATGCATAAGATTACAGAATCTTGGGTTACTTTTATTGAATCTGTGACAATTCTAAATTTTCTTCGGTTTGTTCTTGGAAGGGCATTTCCTGTTCTCATTTTTGTAATATGTTATGTATTATCTATTCATAGTTGTTAGGTATCATATTACATAGGTTTCGGATATATATATCCAATTTTATTTATTCATTTTCCTCTTTTACAAATAACCTGTTATCTTTTTTATCTAAAGTCTGTTATTCTAAATTTATTAATTCTTACGCTCGAAGTCAGTAATATAACATAGGCAAGTTGCGTTGCACGGAACATTTTCCCTCCGAACTTCCCCAGCAAGTTGTCATGCACGGCAACTTGGGCGAAAAGTTCCGAGAGTCGCCTGGGTCTGTTGCCTGGCGAAGCGTTGTTGTTGATACTAGTTCGCGATTCTCGATAACGTATTTGCCCATTCGGTTTATGTTTTAAAGGCATATTTCCATTTAAAGAGATATATTTATAAGTTTGAATATATGTCCTTTGGGAAGAAAACACAACATTTTATATAAATCACCGCACAGATCGCAATAATATCTATCTCCATCTGTTATCACACGAGCGACCTGATTAAGTCCATTTTAAATTCTTAACATTCTTACCATTCCAAAAGCACGCAGGCCATCGTGCTTAATTTCGCAATTTTTATCAATGTCCAGGTCGTAATTAGGCTGAATCCATATTTGAATAAGATTATTTAGAATAAACATGCGCTGGAGAGTGCTGAGAGAAGATCATGTTAATTTTTGCAGGATTACCCTTGACATTAGCCACACATTCATTAATAATTCCAAGCCTTGGCGGTAATTATAGAGCTCTAACACTGCCACACTTATTCTCCAACATCACGTGGCTCGGATGAAGACCGCTTTGCGAAAACTAATGTGCGATTCAGTAGCCTTGACCCTCCGTTTTTCGCAAATGTTTTCAGTATGGCACTTAAGCACCGCCTGTTTCAGACCCTGCCCTAATATTTAGTACTATCATGCACTGTCATACGCACTTAATTAAGGCGCTTACTCTTGACTATGATAGCGTTGTATCCCCCAGTCAAGAAAGCATTCGAAGAATTAAAGTATGACGGAGCTGTGACATCCACAAATCCACTGTTTCTTTTTCATATCTCTCCCCTTCTCTCCCTCATCGCTTCCTTCTTCACTGAAACAGACCGTGCTAAAGTGCCATACTGATCTGACTATTCGTTTGTAAGACATTTACATAATAGGTGGCAATAACGACAATTTATGGTGGGGAAATATACAGCGGAACCCC
>NC_051420.1:33460359-33462859 GCF_015228065.2 Penaeus monodon | reverse complement strand
CCCCCCAAAAAAAAAAACTGTGAGTACGCCATGGGCAATTCTTTTCCTTTCTTTTTCTTTCCCGTGTGCCGTACCGTTTTTTCAACAAGCGCAATGATTTGTTTAAACATCTGAGCAAGTTTCCATATTTGTGCATTTTTTCTTTCTACTATCTACCATGTTTCTTCAAATTTCCTCGTCTTGGGAGATTATCTTTATTTCATTTGCGAGAGTAATTTTCTTAGGCGTATTTTTTCAATCTAACTCGATCATGCTAAGCAAAGGCATAGATTCGTGTATATTACTTAATTTTTCATTATGTGGGTATTTCCATAAGTGCATATATTTTTTTCTGAAATTATTATTTTTTTTCTCAAACGTTCTCTGCCCACGTGGGTACAAGCTATGATATTTGCCATATTCTAGGCATCTTCCATTCCATTCTAGAATATTTTCTTATAATTTTTCTCTATTGCATTAACCGATGCCTTTTTGACGTAGATTTTGTTATACTTTGTCGTTCAGTATATCTATTTCGTCTCGGCTTGAGTATGCATTAGTGGGGTAATTTATCGAAATGCTTAGAATTTAGTGGAATTATCCACAAACGTGTATTTTTTTTTTCTCCAGACCCCCTCCGCCACCGCCACCTATCCTAGTTCCCAACTTTACCCCTTTTTATGACCCCCTCCTCCCACAATTCCTCCTTCCTCTCTACCTATTTCCAATATATCTGCCGAGGTCGCTAGCGTTTTAATAGTCTAGTGTCGTGATATTTGTTTAAAAGTTGATTTCGATTAAACAGCTAAATTAATATAAGTGAGTCATATTTTGTGATTCTCATCTGACTTTACACATTCCTTCCACGACTTAATTTTGACCTTTGACCGCGTGTGACCTGATTTCTTGACCTTTCTGTCCGTGCGGCTTTTCGGACATTTGAAATATTTTTCTCTTTTACTTGTATATTTTATGCAAGTTACAGGGGTTTTGCTTTCGTATTTTTCATATTACTTAAAAGGTCCATATGTTTTAAGTGTACAAATGTTACACTTGTTAATTTTAATTGTGGTTTAGTTAATATTTCGTAGATTAGATTAAGTGAGAACATTTTCGGTGTGAAATGTTATACTATATCGCTTTCATATATTTTTCTATTTAATTTTTATTTATCATTATTTCTATTTTCAAATAAAGTTGTGATTTTGATAACGTGAATTAACAATTTACGATAGAGTGATAATGTTATGCTAGCATTGACAGGGTTCATTTTCACTACCGTTGCTCTTTTTCGTTATTGACATATTTTAATCTACGTGATTGTAATATTAGCGTAATTCAATAGATAGAAGGGTTAAATAATTTTCCTTATTATTACAGTTTATTGGTAGGTATTACATTTATATACTCAGTTATTTTTTCTTTCATTATTCTTATGATACTGAACATATAATATTCTTTATTCCGATTATTTTTTTATTCAATTGTTTATTTTTTTCCGTGAAAATGTGTTTCTTTTTCACATATTTTTTTATAACTAGCTTTCACTATTTTGTATAAATAGCGAATATGAATCTGACTTGACTTCATTCCCTCACGTAAAATGGTCATCTGATTGCCATCTGACTTCGCCCGCGATCAGAAAATACATTCAATTTATATTTATATATATATTTCTTTTTATTTCAATTATCTCTTAGTGTTAGAGATTAATTCCATTATGTCAGCTACTACGATTTCATTTATTCACGATTTTCGTTATCATGATTCATCAATTCATGTGAAATTGTCATGGTCATCCTAACGCTCTTCTTTCTTTCCTCTCTCGCGACTCGTAAAGATGCTGACCGATTTTCACAGCCTTTCTTTCATTCTATCTCGCGAACGTCATTTCATCTTTATTACATGGTCCCTGGTGACGACCCCACGCCGGGTTCTGGACATGTAGTTAGTATTTAAGTCGAATGCTCTTCTTAAACTTGACCAGAAGCACACTTATCGCACAGTTGCGATCCGGCGCCCATGTCGCACCCGTGTTTACGACTCTGCATGAGCTTAGCGTTGGCCTATCCCAACGGGACGGGATGCCCAATTTGCGTATTATTTTTGCTACGTATGTGCTCGTCCCGGTAGTACCCTCTTCAACCTGAAAATATGGTGGGGTACTAGCCGCTTCTCCTCCGGGAATTTTAGGTGTTCTGTAATTCACAACCATACGGGTTGTCTTATCGGCAGATCAGCTGTCCCAAGAGAAGCTGACCCGATCTGAACTGAAACATACGTTGTCTATTCCGTGACAGACTTGTCACCTTTTCATTATTTTCACATACTGAAAGCAGTATCATTTCTGTGATTTCGCAGTTGTTTTAATGTTGCAGTTACCACATTGTTGTAACTATATTGCCATATCTATTAATGTTCTTTTCGTGCAGTCAGATCAGTATTTATTTTCCTTGTACCCTAATATTTTTCAACCCTCGTTTACATACCCACGTCCCCATCCTCGCCCATACCCATCGCC
>NC_051420.1:33437859-33440359 GCF_015228065.2 Penaeus monodon | reverse complement strand
CGTTTCTTAGTAGTCTTAGGTTATCGTAAAATTAATTATATAGATTACCTATTCACTATTGGCTTATTTAAATTTAGAGTTTACTTATTTCATTACTTATATTACACACAACCAAAGCATGAAAGATTTTACAAAATGAAAATATACCATTAATGATAAATAGAATTTCTTTCAAATTCTGAAGGCGATTTATCACACTCGTTTACTTAGAAAACCGGATTACCACCAATAAGACCACCACTTATTTCCTTTATGTTCCACTTCATATCCTGACACATAAATAAAGTAGATACTTCACCAGTATACTTTAGAGGCAACTATAAGGTCCCAGATGTTCGAAACGCTAATTTTCAAAGTTCGTCCACGTGTACCCGTCTACCTGGGAGTGAATGAAGCAATGGCCGCTCAGTCGAGACGTTTTCAGTCTACCCTTGGGTAGACTGCTGCGCCCGTCGCTTCGGAACCTCGGGTTCGCGAATCCTCATACTCGACGCACAATACGCACACTAATCTCGAACGCGCTTTTTTTAAATATCACTTTGGTACGCACAGGCTGTGAATTTGGAGAGATTGTAATAACACACACACACACACACACACACACACACAGATATATATGTCAAACACACACACACACACGCATATATATATATATATATATATATATATATATATATATATATATATATATATATATATGTATATATATATATATATGTGTGTGTGTGTGTGTGTGTGTGTGTGTGTGTGTGTGTGTGTGTGTGTGTGTGTGTGTGGTGTCCGAAATGAAAACAATGATGATTAGGGGATAAATATGCTTGAAGAATAGATTTTGTAAAACTATAATTTACAACCCGTATTATTTTGGTAACAATATACAGGCGGCACAAGTTTTCCTTTGTGCCCAGAATAAGAATATTTCTGTCTCACAAGCTAAAGCATACATGTATATTTCAGGTAAAGTGAAGGTCCTATTTTTTATTACATCCACGTGATCTGGTCCTGCATTCCCTTTATAACGGAACAATACAACTCTAGGGATACACGCATTGCTAACCCTTTTCCACAGGCATTCCACTTCACTCCGACATACTCAGGCAATATTGCTGTGAATTAATAGCTTTGGCCAACAGTCCCGGAGAAATGCTTCACCTTTACCGAGGCCCCTTTGATAGAAATGCGCTTTGAGTCTGCCAGGGAAGAACTTGTGTGTGTGATTGCCCTAAGAACTCTGCGCTGGAGTCTCGCGAATTCAAGGACTGTGCTCGGAGCCTCCTTCAAAATGTTATTTAATTCTCTTCTGTTGGACTCTCGGCTCTCTCGCTTTGAGTTTCCTTCGCGCTGAATCTTTGGATTCTGTCTCTGTCTCTGTCTCTGTCTGTCTCTGTCTCTCCCTCCCTCTCTCTCCTCTCTCTCTCTCTCTCTCTCTCTCTCTCTCTCTCTCTCTCTCTCTCTCTCTCTCTCTCTTGGCTCCTCTGCTCTTCTGCTTCTCCTCTCTATCTCTTTTGTTTGCCTGTCTGTGTGTCTGCTCGTCTGTGTGTGTGTGTGTGTGTGTGTGTGTGTGTGTGTGTGTGTGTGTGTGTGTGTGTGTGTGTGTGTGTGTGTGTGTGTGTGTGTGTGTGTGTGTTTGTCGGTCTCTGATTCTCTCGTTCCCGCCCCCCCTCTCTCTTTCTCTATCTATCTACATATATCTATCTATCTAACCTTATTTCCCCCAATCCCCCTCCCTCTCTTTCTCACACACACACTCTCTCTTACTTTCCTCTCGGTCTCTATCTCATCGATTGCTTTTATCCCCTCTTTGTCTAACTTTTGTTTCTCTCTTTCTCTTTGTTTGTCGATCCTTCGCTCTCTTCCTTTCTCCGTCGACCTCCTTCCTCCCCAAGACGTAATCAGCTTCCTTCAATGATGAAAAAGTGCATCTTATTGATTAAATTAGACTACGCTTCCCTAATACATTCATGTGCTGATTACGTTAGCTTTATTGGTGAAACTTGCCTTGCTGGCTCCATTGAATATGAACACTATGTATGTATGCGTCTTGGTAGAGTTCCTGTTCGGTTGAGTGGCATATTAAAGAGTAGAAGTTTTGCCAAGATTTGGTGTGGATGGGTTGGCATCTTTCTCAGGCGGTGGCGAAGTTTGTTAGGTGGTTTTATGAATTAAATCGGTTAATTGTCTGTCTGTCTGTTTGTCAGTTTGTTTGTTTGTTTGTTTGTTTGTCTGTCTGTCTGTCTGTCTCTGCCTGTCTGTCTGTCTGCCTCTCTCTCTCTCTCTCTCTCTCTCTCTCTCTCTCTCTCTCTCTCTCTCTCTCTCTCTCTCTTTTCACTCTTTCTCCTCTCTATATGACTGGGACATAAACAAACATGCACACACACACACACACACACACACACACACACACACACACACACACACACACACACACACACACACACACGCACACACTCACTCACTTATACACACAAAAATTTCATGCACACACACACACACATACACC
>NC_051420.1:33430359-33432859 GCF_015228065.2 Penaeus monodon | reverse complement strand
ATATGCTGGGGGGAGGGGTGCTGTCCCACCCACCCAACAAGTTAGGTGGACCGTGGGTTCCTTTGGAGAGGCAAATGTTAGGGAGCAGGATGGGAACAAGATTTACTCCAACCCAGTATGAGGCCTGTGGGGCAATCCCTAAGGGAACCCCGCAGGCAGAAGTTGGGCCGCACAGCCTGCCGACCCCCTTTATTTGGGGCAGCCTCTGCAGGGGTGGCAGAGGTGGCCGCCACCCGGAGCAACCGCCTGAGGCTTAACCTCAGGTGAGCTATCTGGGTATTCGCTTGGAACATCAGGATCTTGTGGCAGGACGAGCGGTTACCTATGCTACCGAAGGAACTGGAGTGATTGGGAGTTGAGATGGCTGCCCTCTCAGAGGTGAGACGACCTGGCAGCGGCACGAGCAATATGGGTAGATACACCTACTTACTGATCGGGCTGTGGTGATGGTCACCACCTCCAGCCGTAGCCATCTCCAGCCGACTTCAACCGTCGGTAGTTGAGGTAACACTGGATAATAAACGTATCAAGGCACTGAGACTGAAGCATGCTTTTGGTTTTGTCTCTTATTGCTGTGCACGCTCCTACCGATGTTTGCAAACTCGATGTGAAAGAAGTGTTTTACCAAACTCACATCCGTGGCAGATAATTGTCCTCAGCGAGATTTTCGCCCTGTTCTGGGCGACTTCAATGTGGTATCCGGTTGTGATCGAGCTGGTTACAAAATGGCATTGCTGGACATGGTATAGCGATACAGGTACTGTAGCCAAGAAGATCAACCACATTCTTGTCAGCACTAGATGGAGGATCCTTCGGAATTGCAGGGTCTACCAGAGTGCTCAGTTCTGTGGCACTGACCATAGGCTGGTAGTGACTACCCTTCCGGTCCACTTCAAAACTCCTTGTCCTTCCAGTAGCCACTCTAGGGTGTTTCCCTTGGACAGACTGAGGGAGGGGTAGTGTGCCTGTGGGTTCAACTCGGCATTCTCTGATCGATTCACAGACTTGAAAACCTGATGGACCCAGTTGCTCTGAGGGAGTCCTTCAAGTGCGAAACACTAAAAGCAACACACGAGTCCTTTCAGGACTTGAGTCACTCTTTGATGTGTAGGGCTCATCAGGAATCTTGCTGAGGAGGTTGAAGGCCATTTCTTGGAAAATGACCTTCACCCTGCCAAGCTCTGAGAAAACAACTATAAGCCGTCCTCGCAGATGACTACAGACCACTCAGTAGGATGGACAGATCATCTCACCTCATGTTGGGGTTAGTGAACGATGGGCTGAGTATTTTGAGAAGCTGTACAACAGTTAGCTTGGATGCAAGGGATGTCACAATACCAATCCAGGAATCTCCTACCCTAACAGAGGTTAGCATGGCGATTTCTAAGCTGAAGAGTGGGAAAGCCGCAGACATATGTGATATCCCTGCTGAACTGCTAAAGGCTGATGGTGAATCTATGGCACGGGGTTTGCATACAGTCTTGACTGCCATCTAGCAGCCTGGTACCATTTCCCCTGCAACCACCTACTAAGCCACCAATGACTGGAGCAGTCTGGATTCACTCTCAGCAAGTCCACAATAGACTGCATCCTAGTGCTTCGAGTGATTTTGGGTCGTTGTCGTGAGTTCGGCCTACAGCCTACATCGATCTCAAGAAGGCATTTGACTTGGTGCATCGAGAATCACTATAGGAGATTCTGAGACTTAGAGGAATTCCAATACGGATTATTGAACTAATAGCATGCCTATATAGCGGTACTAGAAGTGCTCTAAAGTGTGGTGGGGCCTGTCGGACTTTCCCTGTTAGTTCAGGGTTGAGGGAAGGCTGTCTTCTTGCACCAAACACATAGACTGGATAATGGGTAGAGCTACTAGCCAACGTCAGTGTAGAGCAACACTGGGCAATATCAAAGTCTCAGACCTTCACTTTGCCGACGATGTTGCTATCCGATCTAAGTCACTGGAATCACTGGTGGCGGCTCTTGATGCATTTGGCAATGAGGCGAAACCCTTGGGTCTCTTGGGCAAAGAACAAGTTTCAGGACTTTGGGGGCCTGTTAGGGAACCTGTTCAGTCAATCCATGTTTGCATACCTTAGTAGTGTAGTCCATATCTCTGGGCTGTCAGACCAAGAAGTCAGTAGACGAATTGGTCAGGCAGCAGGAGCCACAAATTTAATCAACAAGAGAATTTGAAAATGTCAGTACTTATGCAGAAGGACCATGTTTTCAAGGCCTTGATACTGCCATTTTTGCTCTATGGAAGGAAGCGAAACCTGGACGCTATCTAGTGCTTTGCAGTTTCAGTCTCTTCAACGGATCATGGGGTACAGTTGGCAGGACCTTGTGTCCAACCGACGGCTACACTGTGAGACTGACTGGCATGGGTCCTGTTACTTGCGTAATCCAGGATCGCCAACTCAGTCTATATGGGCAACTAGCTCGTTTCCCTGTGGATGACCCTGACCATCAGGTTGTCTCTTTGCGAGACAACCCTGGG
>NC_051420.1:33381613-33383242 GCF_015228065.2 Penaeus monodon | reverse complement strand
CCCCACCCCGGGCATGGTCCTGCCAACTGTACCCTATGATCAGGCGAAGAGACTTGTTACAAAAGGCATCAAAACAAGATTCCAAGGAGCTAGATGGCGTCCAGGCTTCGCTTCCATAGAGCAAAACTGTCAGTATCATGGCCTTGAAGACACACAGCTTGGTCCTTCTGCATAGGTACCGACATCTCCAAATGCTCTTGTTGACCGAGTTCATAGCTCCTGCTGTCAGGCCAATCCATCTACTGATTTCTTGGTCTAACAGCCTAGAGATATGGTATGCAAAGCTCTTTGTGACTTCAACGTCCTCACTTCAAGCATGACCCAAAGTCCTGAATTTTGGCTTTGGTTCACGAGACCTCTAGGCCCAAGGGCTTCGCCTCATGCATCAAGAGCCGCCACCAATGACTCTAAAGACTCAAATAGGAACACAACAGCAACATCATCGGCAAAGTCAAGGTCTGAGACCTTGATATTGCCCAGTGTTGCTCCATACTGACTTTGGCTAGTAGCTCTGCCTATTATCCAGTCCATTCAGGTTTTGAAAAGTGTTGGTACAAGGACACATCTTTGCCTCACCCCTTAATTATCAGGGAAGAAGTTCGACAGGCCCTCACCACACTTTACAGCACTTTCTGTACCGGTATATAAGTTTGTTGTTAGGCTAATAATCCGTGTTGGAATTCCTCTACGTCTCAGAATCTCCCATGGCGATTCTCGATGCACCAAGTCAAACGCCTTCTTGAGGTCGATGTAGGATGCAAGCAACCCACGACCGAACACAACGATGGTGTTCCACGGTTACACAAAGTGCTAGGATACGGTCTATTGTGGACTTGTCAGGAGTGAATCCAGGCTGCTCCGGTCTCTGGTATCTTAGTAGGTGGTCGCGGATCCGTTTTAGAATAATGTGGGCGAAAACCTTGCCTGGTATACTGAACAGTGTAATGCCATAGTAGTTTCTACGGTCCCAACAATCCCATTTCCCCTTCCACAGAGGGATGGCCACGCCCCTCAACAGGTCAGGGGGAATGGAACGAGACTGCCAGGTGGCAGTCAAGACTGCATACAAGCTCTGTGCTATAGGTTCACCCCCAGCCTTTAGCAGTTTAGCATGGATATCACATATGCCAGAGCGAAGGCCATTCACCAAGATTTAGCCTTCAACAGCCTCAGGTAGATTCCTAATAAATTGTTCCTTGTCCTTTGTCAGCGGTGTCCAAGCACTACTCACCAAAGAACAAGCAAATCCTGATTACCTTTCAGCCAAGCCATGCGATATACTTCAGTGGCCTCCAATGTCCCCAGGGAGATAAAATTCTGCCTTTCCTTTGGGTATACATCAATGGACTGCTGCGTTGTTTCGAGTGTTTCGCGCTTGAAGGACTCCCACAGAGCAACGGGGTCCATCAGGATTTCAAGTTTTGTGAATCGATCAGAAACTGTCGTGGCGAACCCACTGGCACACTCCTCCTCTCTTAGTCTGTCCAATTGAAAGTTAGAATGGCCACTGAAGGGACAAGGAGTTTTGAAGTGGACCCATAGGGTAGCCACTACTAGCCTATGGTCAGTGCCACAAAACTCGGCACTCTGGTAAACCCTGCAATTCTAAGGGATCCTCCATCGAGTGCT
>NC_051420.1:33358152-33360652 GCF_015228065.2 Penaeus monodon | reverse complement strand
CTTTGATATATATATATATATTTAAAAATTAAAATATTATTATTTATAGATATATTTAATTAATATATAATTTTAAATATAAAATTATATACATATATATATATATATATTATTTATATATTAATTTTATGGGGTGGGGTGTGTGTGTGTGTGTGTGTGGTGTGGGGGGGTGTGTGTTTGTGGGTGTGTATAAAATAATATTTTTATATATATTATATATTATATATATATATATATAAAAAATATATATATAGTTTTATACTAAAATTTTTCATATGGGGTTTTAGAATATAATTTTAATATATACATATCCATTTTATATATTATATATAAATATATATATATAATATAATTATTATATATATATATTATATATACATATATAAAATATATATATGTGTAGGGTGTGTGTTTTTGTGTGTGTGTGTGTGTGTGTTTTGGGGTTTTGTGGGGTGTGTTTTTTCTGGGGTGTTGTGCGTGTGTGTTTTGTGGGGTGTGTGCGGGGTGGGGTTGTGGGTGGGTGTAGTTTTTTGGTGGGGGGTGTGTGGGTGGGGTGTGGGGTGGGTGTGGTGTGTGTGTGATGTGTGGTGGTGGGGTTTTTGTGTGTGTTTTGTGTGGGGTTGTGTGGGTGGGGTTGTGTGTGTGGTGGTGGGGTGTGTGCTTGGGGTGTTTTGTCTTGTTTTTGTGTGTCTGTGTGGTTGTGTGGGGTGTGTGTGTTGTGGGGTTTTTGTGTGTTTGTGTGTATTTGTGTTTTGTGTTTTGTGTTGTGGTCCCTTGTGTGGGTATGTGTGTGCCTGTGTGTGCATTTTGGTGTGTTTTTGGGTGTGTGTGTGTGTGTGTGGGGTGTGGGTTTTTGTGTGGGGTGTGTTGTGTGGGGGGTGTGGGGTTGTGTGTGTTTGTGTGGGGGTGTGTTTTGTGGGTGGTTTTGTGTGTTGTATGTGCTTGTTGGTGTGTGTGTTTTAGGTTTTTTTAATATATTTTTCATAAATTGAATATTTTATATATATTTATATAAAAATTTGCATTTTACATATATTTTTTAATTAATTAATTTTTTTTATAGTATATATTTTATACATGCAAAAGATTTTCTCCCCTGTATAGGGAAAAGGGTTATGTATAAGATTTTTTTCAGCTGACAGTGGTTCTATTTCATTAAAGAAAAAAAATCATTTTGTATTTTTAAAAAATTCGCCATGAAACTGGACTATTGATTCGTGTTCGCGGAATGACACGACAAAATTTGGGCCCTCGACTCTGTGGCGTCCCGACAGCTGGCAAACCTCCTTATTTCACTATTATATTTTGGGGTTTCCCTCGAAATATTTTTGGTTTTTTTCTTTTTGTTTTAAAATCGTGTAATTTTTTAACACATTTTCTTTGTTTAAAAATAAGTCTTTATATGAAAAAATTATGATAATGTTTAACCCATTTTTTTAGCCCCCAGGTTATCCATCCGCTTCAGTTCATAAATTTTTGTATGAGAAGGATTTTCAGAAATGCGGAATATACTAAACAGTTAAATAAATAAACTAAACAAAAATGTTTTAAACAGGGGGAGAACAATGAATGACTGAAGGGGACAAGCGAAAGACGTAAATTAAAAACCGTAAAATGAGCGCAGGTGTTGTTCTGGGTTTTTTTCCCCCAAAATTTACTACTTTGAATTTTTAAAATTGTAGATAAAACAATTTTCCTTGATGTTGTTAAAATTTATAGGGCATAACCCCACACACACACAAATATATAATATATATATATATATATATTTTATATATATATATATAATTTTATTTTATATAAATATAATATATATATATATAATAATAAAATTTAATATAAAGATTTTATAAAAATATAAATAAATAAATTATATAAAATATATATAGAAATATATATATAAATATATATATTAATATATTTACATAAAATTAATATTTTTTTTTCCCCCTCTCTCTCTCCTTTTCGGCCCCTCCCTCTCCTCCCGCCCTTCTCTCTCTCTCTCTCTCTCCTCCCCTTAACTCTCCCCCCCCCCCTTTTATATAAATTTTATAATAATTTTAAATAATTTTATATATATTGGGTGAGGTGGTGGGGTTTTGTGTGGTGTGTGTTTGGTGTGTGTGTGTGTTTTTGTGTTGTGTGTGTGTGTGTTTTGTTGTGTACAGAAATGTTTTGTAAATTTTTAATCAGTCCCTACAATCCGGAGGTAACTTTTTTTTACAACCCAAACTGCCTTCCTTTCGGGCGGAAGCAGGTGCCCTGATCTGCTCTTGACACTTCCACGCCGTAAGTGAGCGTCCGCCGTCGCAGGAGCCGCCGCCCGCGGGAAAGCCGCCGTCGGGAAGCCGCCGGCAGGGGGCCGCCGTCTTTGGGAGCCCCCGGGGTCGCGGAGCCGCCGCATAAAAAGGAAACCTTCGTCAAAACGGAAGGGAAGAGACAGGGCAGCAGGCCCAAGCCACACGGGGCCCAGCCCCACCACCTTTGTCCTCGACCCTCC
>NC_051420.1:33322955-33332955 GCF_015228065.2 Penaeus monodon | reverse complement strand
TGTCTCTCTATCTATCTGTCTGTCTACTTATCAGTCTGTCTATCTTTACATCTGTGTAAGTTCTTTGTCATTTGAATGACAGATCAGCTCGTTTCATAGTCTTTCAATATTTTTCTCGATCCTATATGCATCATTTCTAT
Organism: Penaeus monodon; assembly: GCF_015228065.2. NCBI lineage: Eukaryota > Metazoa > Arthropoda > Malacostraca > Decapoda > Penaeidae > Penaeus > Penaeus monodon. The sequence goes on along the minus strand of NC_051420.1, from coordinate 33,332,815 downwards.
TTAGCAATATTTTAGGGTAAGACATATACATAAATAAAATATCATATATTCAAAATAAATACAATGGCTTCACACAAAAAAATAGATTCTTAATTTTTTTGGTTTCTGTTCTTCCATTTATTTCTTTAGTGGCGGTTCAGAACCAACTTGCCACTTCCTCTTCATTTACTAGGTGAAAATATTTCTGTTTGGGCTCCAGTGTGGGAGATGGATTTTGTGCAAAAGAAGAAGGCTGGAAAGAGATTACAGACATGATTATTAAGAATAACACTGCCCTGTTTGCACTTCGCATAGAGTGAATATTGCCTTGCTAGCGACTTACGAGTATACAGGAGAAGCACCGTGTCCCATGCCAGGTGTTGGAGGAAAGACACGCCCTTTTTCTCACTCAAGCACAACAGCTCGGGAAATACCTCAGGGCATTCGTATAAAGAAAAGGAGAACTTACAATTTTCCCTCTAAAGAAACCTTGTACACATACTGAACATAAAAAATTATTTTATAACCTTTATACATCTCGTATAAAGTGTAAACTGAGAACTTGTATTTTATATACTTGGACCAATCCACGGACAATGCCCCCTAATGAAGTTCAAAATCCCATGATTGGTCAACTATTCAGGTATAGGGCAACGACTAAGAATGTCAGCTCCTACATTTTCACTGCCTTTTATATACTCAACAGTAAATGAGTAACACTGTAGCGCCAAAGCCCAGCGCATTAACCTACCATTACCATTTTTCATATTCTTGAGATAAACAAGAGGTTGTTGGTCTGTCTGCAAGACAAAGTCTCTTCCATACAAATATACTTTAAACCTTTGAATTGCCCAAACTATGGCAAGACATTCCTTTTCAATAGCAGCATATTTTGTTTCTCTGTCTAGTAATTTCCGACTAGCGTAACAAATAGGCATGTTAATATTATTCACATCCTGTAGTAATACTGCTCCGAGACCAATATCAGAAGCATCAATACGAACATAAAAAGTCTTCGAATCGTCTGGCAAACAAAGTATTGGTTTACATACCAAGGACAACTTTAGTTTGTTGAAGCATTTTACTTTCTCCTCATTCCACTGTAATCTATTACTACTACTTTTCTTGAGGAGATCATGCAAAGGAGCTGCAATACTTGCAAAATAGGAAAAAAACTTGCGGTAATAACCTACAGTCCCGATGAAAGATCTTAATTGCTTCTTATTCACAGGCAAAGGCATCACCAAGATAGCATTGATTTTAGATTCGAGAGGACTAATACAATTATCTCCTAACAAAACTCCCAAATATTTGATTTTGGAAAAAACAAAGAAACACTTACTAGGGCTTGCAGTTAAACTATGCTTACGTAGACGCAGCAAAAGATCTTTCACGTCCTGTAGGTGTTCAGACCAATCATTATTATGGATTACAATATTATCAAAATAACAGTCAGTATTTTTCAATTCGGAGACCACTTTCCTCATTAGTCTTATGAAGGTTGCACAAGCGGACTTTAATCGAAAGGCATAACTGAATTGCATAAGAACCCCTATGAGTGGCAAACGCAGTATACATTTTTGATTCTTCGACAAGGGTATTTGCCAATATCCTCTACAAAGATCTATTCAGTGAAAATAAATATCGTTCACAGATCTTCCGAGAGCCTCTTCGGTATTAGACATGGGCTCAGCATCTAAGTCACTTACGTCATTTAGGGCTCTAAAATCAATACAAACTCTCCACGACCCATCACTTTTCTTCACCATCACGACGGGAGAAGTAAATGCAGATGTTGAAGGTTCAATAATGTTCATGTCTAACATCTTGTCAATCTCGGTGTTGAAATCATTAACTAGGCTGTTAGGATGGGATATGGTTTCTTACGTACAGGTTTACTAGAGTTTATATTAATGACATGCTCTATTGTATTGGTTAGACCCGGTTTGTCAGTCAGTACATCAGTAAATTTACTTAGAATCCCTTTTAACTCACTAATTTGAATTTCAGTTAGTTCATTACCAACATTAATGTTACTAATACCATCTATGTCAAAATAAACTGGTTCACAGTTATTACCCACTTGGTTCTCTTCTTCAACTACGCATACCTGAGCAATTTCACTTTCGCTTTTGCTTTTGCCGCCGTCACGGCGGAAGTACCTTTTTAGCATGTTGATGTGAAATAGCTTTTTCATACCACGCACTTTAACAACGTAATCTACGCCATTGTCTTTGCAATGCACAACGGGGTAAGGACCAAGCCATTGCATCATCAATTTATTACTGTTAGAGGGTAACAAGACTAATACTTCATCACCTGTGTTTAACTTGCGGCGTTTAGTTTTAAGATCGTAATAGCTCTTATAATTACGACCGCTAATCTCCGCTTGAGCAGCTGCTAGTTTCGCAGTCTCCTCAAGACGTGAGCGTAAATCTAAACATACTGATAGGTAGTTTTTACGTCAATATCGATGTCAGTTTTTGTCCATAACTCGTGTAAAATTGTTAAAGGTCCACGAATTTGACGTCCATACAATAACTCAAATGGAGAAAACTTAAGACTGTCGTTCGGAATTTCTCTGTAAGCAAATAGGGCAGCAGGTATATAGCGATCCCAAGCTTTCGGGTGATCTACGCAAAATTTCTTTATCATTGATTTTAAGACTCCGTTCAGCCTTTCTACAGCACCATTACATGAAGCATGATAGGGACTAGTATATAAAGCTTTAACAGATAACATTCTGTGAATTTCACTCATGAGATCAGATCTGAATTGAGAACCGCGATCAGATAAGATCTCTCGCGGGACACCAACTCTCGAAAATATTTCTACCAAGCTTTCCGCAACGGTTATGGTATCAATGTTTTTCAGAGGTACAGCTTCGGGATATCGTGTCGCGTAGTCGATCAAAGTAAGCACATACTTGTTTCCTCTATCTGAACTAGGTGAAAAAGGTCCTACTAAATCTATAGCAACACGCGAAATGGTTCGGAAATAATGGGGAGATTCTTCATTGGTACTTTACGTACCGTTCCCTTGGCTGAAAACTTCTGACAGATCGGGCATGATCTGCAATATCTCTTAATATGAGCGCCAGCCACCGGGCCAAAAGAATTTAGAAAACACCTTAAGACTCGTCTTCCGATGAGAAGAAATGTCCGGCAGTCAATGAATCATGAGCAGATTTAGAACGTGAATCTATACTTATCAGGAATAACAAGTTGCTTACTTCCAATTTCATAATCATATTTGCTCTCAAGACATACCCTGTAAATTAGTCCATTTATTATTTCAAATTTTACTGTGCGCGATTTACTCTCACATGTTTTCCGCTTTTAAACATTTTCCCTGATAGATTGAAGTGTTGGACAATTTAGCTGTTCCTCCATGATATTAACTTTACTTATATTTAGGTCTAAGAATTCTGAACAAGCTAATGAGGTAGTCTTAGCCGCTTTTGATACCGATGAGCGAGTCTGGACACTCATAGCAATGACGTCAGGAGACCCATTAACATCCTCTTTATCAGCGATTTTGTAGTCATTCCCCACGGAAACATCGCTTACCTTTGTAAGAGCTTGTGAAGCATCATCACCTGCCTCTTTGCTCTGTTCGTGCTCGAGCGAGGTAGTGGCGCACTTACTAGGCAATTTTACACCAGGAACTAGTCGATAAGCACATCTGCAAATTTAAGGGGAGCTGCAATGGCACTAATCCACCCTGAAAAAAATTTACTTCGAATAAAACATCTGACTTTGGGGAATGAATTTGGAACCCAAGAAATTATAGACCTTAACCATAGGCCCTAATCTAAATCTTGCTGGCACTAATTTGTCATTAACAATTACAGTCGAACACCCCGTGTCAAACATAACCTCCGCTGGTTTTCAAACAATTTGCCTTCTGCATCAATTATATATTTTGTGGTTTCATCTCAGACTGAAAGACAAAATTAACTTTACCCTCTGTCTTTTGTTTAAAGTTTCTAGGGTTATTAGGGCAGTTCGGACGGATATGACCAGGCTTCCCACATCCATGGCATTTAATGTCATCAACATTAGGTGAACTCTGTTTTTGCATTGACCTTGAAGGCTTGCTTCCGCGATATGCGTGAGCACTACGATATCTATCTGCTGCTTCCGCCATCTCTGTTGCGCTTTCACACCCCCTTTCTTTCAAGAACACCCGTAAATCAGAACTGCAATTTGTCAGTAACTGTTCCCTGACAAGGAAATCAAACAGGCGAGCATAATCTTTCTCAACTTCACTCATGGATAGCCACCGATCGAGATACTGCTCCATCTTAACTACTAATTGTACATATGATTCATTATCTTTACATTTACTTTCTTTGAATTTTCTTCTATATGAATCTGCATCAACAGCAAATGCTCTAAGGAGGGTTTCCTTTAAGCGCTCATAATTTCGTAGCGTTTCATCAGGCAAAGAAATATACACCTTAAGTGCTTGACCGCGCAATGATGTACCTAGGTACACATGGTAGTCCTCATGCTTCCACCTATGCAATTCTGCTAAACGTTCGAACCGCTGTAGATAACTATCCAAATCATCTTGGCCGTCGGCAAAAGTAGGCAGTCTAAGACCCTCGAACATATGCGAATTTGATCTGCTAGAATTACTGGTAAACTCGTTCGAACTACTATGCTTAATTTTAGCAATCTCGAGTTCGTGCGCTCGTCGCCTCTCTGCCTCGTGATACTCTAATTCTAGTCGTCTCGCCTCTCGTTCGGCTGACCGCTCCATTCTATCCGCCTTATCCTTATCTATCTGATGTTGCTTTTCTAGCAAATCATGAACTACGTCTGCACTCAAGCCAAGTGCTTGAGCTTTCTCCAAAATATCCATTAAAGACATTACGGAACTACGTATTGTAGAAAGAATTTAGAATAACACATTAAGTCCGTTGGAAGTTGAAGTCAAAACGATCTTATTACATTCAAAATCTTCCAAGAAACGTGAAAGATAAACAACTTTCAATTAGGCACCCACGACTTCGATATACGATCGACAGTCGATCACCAAGTCAAGCGAAACCAGCGTGAGCGTAACAATACAAGCACTAACTGGCATATTTAACATGACTAAGCTTCTGAAGTGAAATACAACTTCAAAATCCCGCTATTGTAGAAAAAGCACTAAAGCGATAAAACCTTATGGACTCGCACCAAATATAAGGTACACTGCGACTACAATAGGTTATAACAAAAGCATTTTCCTTCTCACTTGTATCTCCCTTTTTACGAATGCCCAGGGTTTACAAACCTCACCAAGATTGTCACAGGACACTCGTCAAATCCAGATGATTAGATGTTCAAAAATGGATGGAACAATCTGTAAAACATATCACTTTTACAATTTGTAATCACGATTTCCAACCTAATATTGCTAAATAAATGTGATGAGGATCTTACTCACTGCGCCAGTTGTAAGTTCTTTGTTATTTGAATGACAGATCAGCTCGTTTCATAGTCTTTCAATATTTTTCTCGATCCTATATGCATCATTTCTATTTAGCAATATTTTAGGGTAGGACATATACATAAATAAAATATCATATATTCAAAATAAATACAATGGTTTCACACAAAAAAATAGATTCTTAATTTTTTTGGTTTCTGTTCTTCCATTTATATCTTTAGTGGCGGTTCAGAACCAACTTGCCACTTCCTCTTCATTTTCTAGGTGAAAATATTTCTGTTTGGGCTCCAGTGTGGGAGATGGATTTTGTGCAAAAGAAGAAGGCTGGAAAGAGATTACAGACATGATTATTAAGAATAACACTGCCCTGTTTGCACTTCCGCATAGAGTGAATATTGCCTTGCTAGCGACTTACGAGTATACAGGAGAGCACCGTGTCCCATGCCAGGTGTTGGAGGAAAGACACGCCCCTTTTTCTCACTCAAGCACAACAGCTCGGGAAATACCTCAGGGCATTCGTATAAAGAAAAGGAGATACTTACAATTTTCCCTCTAAAGAAACCTTGTACACATACTGAACATAAAAAATTATTTTATAACCTTTATACATCTCGTATAAAGTGTAAACTGAGAACTTGTATTTTATATACTTGGACCAATCCACGGACAATCTGTCTATCCTTATATAAATCATTTATTATCTAACTAAATACTTGTCTATCTATCTATCATTCTAGATATTTATCATTCCATATATGTATCTAACTATATATCTATCGCTCTATCAGTCTTTCAGTCTGTCTGAATATATATATATATATATATATATATATATATATATATATATATAATATATATATATATATATAATGTGTTGTATATGTATATATATATATATATATATATATATATTATATATATATATATATATATATATATATATATATATACTGTGTGTTTATATATATATGTATATACATAGATAGATAGATAGATAGATAGATATAGATATAGATATAGAAGTATATGTCTATCTATCGTTTTGCCTATCTATCTATCTATCTGTCTATCGATCTATTTATCTCTCAACCGATCTATCTGCATATCAAGATAGATCGATAGCTAGATTGAATATATAGATATATATACATATACAGATGTAAATACTAAATACTTGTCTATCTATCTATCATACTATCTGTTTATCATTCCATGTATGCATCTAGCTATATATCTATCGATCTATCAGTCTCTCTGTCTGTTAATATATATAGTATATATATATATATATATATATATTATATATATATATATATATATATATACTATATAATACATATTATGTATGTATGTAAAATGTATATATATATATATATATATATATATATAATATATATCTATATATATATAATATAATATATATATATATATGTATATATGTGTGTGTGTGTGTGTGTATAGATAGATAGATAGATAGATAGATAGATATAGATATAGATATAGAAGTATATGTCTATCTATCGTTTTGCCTATCTATCTATCTATCTGTCTATCGATCTATTTATCTCTCAACCGATCTATCTGCATATCAAGATAGATCGATAGCTAGATTGAATATATAGATATATATACATATACAGATGTATACACTGTTAGATTGGTATAGATATTGATATAGGTAAACGCACACATACATACATATAGAGTGTTTGTATCTGCTTTACACTCAAACATACACAAACGAAAAAAAGGCATTAACTCAGATACTCATGCATAGAATTAGATAATATATATATAATATTACTTACAAGCGCATACATGAGTGTACATACATCCACTCTCTCTGTGAGGGACTTGTAAAACGCACAGTCCAGGTTCACGTGTTTATTGGTATAGTAGCGTGGACCGAGGCTGGTATGGCCGGCTTGTGCGGAAGAAGGGACCCGGGCAGCGAAGAGGCCTGGCAAGGTAGGCCCTGGAGGGTGGCCCCCAGGAGAAGGCCGCGTGCGACTCGAAGTAGAGTGCCCACTTGGGTCAAGGCTGAGGCCAGAGGTCATGAGCGCTGTGGGCGTAGCTTAAGTCAATGCACGGGCAAGAAACCCCATTGGTCACCCTTGTCGGTTTGGGGGTGTGTCATCGAAGGTATTTGACCAATCTGAGACTCTCCTCCTCACCTTTCACTGACTGTCCTCCGTTTCTCCTCCAACTATCCTCCTCTCTTTTCCTAACTCCGTCTCTCTACCTGCATATCTCTCTCTCTCTCTCTCTCTCTCTCTCTCTCTCGCTCTTTCTCTCTCGCTCTCGCTCTCGTTCTCACTCTTGCTCTCGCTCTCTACCTTACTCTTTCTCTCTTTCTTTTTCTCTCTCATTTTCACTCCCACCTTCCCTCCCTCCAACTCTTCCTCCCTCCCACTCCCTCCGTTTCTCTCTTTCCCCCTCTTACTCTTTCCTCCCAAACTCACACGCCTTCGTTCTCTCTCCTCGCCATTTAGCTTAATAACAGGACAGATAAGCAGTTTCTCCCTCTGACATCTGCCTCTAGTCTCACTTTAATAAGAACTTCTGCATTTCTTTGATGGATTAAAATACACCAGACGCGTGTTATTAGCTCTGAAATAGTTATATTGCCACAAATTATTCTAACGTATATTGATATGATAATGATAGTTGATGAATGATACTAATAAGGATGATAGTGATGATGAATGTAGTTATATTAATAATCATAGTAATTATAATAACGATAATGATGACAATGATAATGATAATATTTATAATCATCATGATAATAATCATTGCAATAATGATAACGATAACAATGATATACTAATAATAATAATAATAATAATAATAATAATAATAATAATAATAATAATAATAGTGATAATAATAATAATAATAATAATAATAATAATAATAATAATAATAATAATAATAATAATAATAATAATAATAATAATAATAATAATAATAATAATAATAATAATAATAATAATGATAAGAATAATAATGATTATTAATAACAATGATAACAATAATAATGATGATAGTAATAGTGATATTAATTATAATGATAATGAGGATAATGAAGTGCTGTTATTATCATTTTTATCCATGATTTTTTTTTTTTTTTTTTTTTTTTTTTTTTTTTTTTTTTTTGCATTATGATTACTTTCATTATCGATTATTATGGTTATTATTGTGATTATGATTATTATTGTTACTATTTCTATTTCTGGTATTTTCATTATTATCATTATCATTATTATTAATTTTATCTGCATTATTGTTATCTTTATTATTATCATCACCATTGCCATCATTATTATTACTGTTATTATCTTTATTTTTATCATCATTGTTGTTATCATTTATTACCATCGATATTATAGTTTTCATTTGAATTTGTAGTAGTATTTGTGATCAGTATCATCAATACACTGAATATCATTATCTAAATCTTCCTCCTCATTATCTTAACAGAATAAATGCTTAAATAAAAAGGCCAGGAAATCACAGCCACGCGACTCCCACTTCCGGCCCTGGAGCAGACGCAAATAATTTTCCTTTGGCGGACGCAGCCTGAGCAGAACCACGTGATAATGTCAAAATTCCAATTAACAGATGCAATTGGCAACATTCCTGCCAATGAGCAGGAGTTCAATGCTCTTCGCTGATAGTGAGGGGAGACCGCGAATGGGGGGGGGGGGGTGCTTTTTGTTTCGGTTGGTTTTGTTGTTGATGGTTGTTGCTTTTTACTGATGAGTAGTTTTTATTGATGCGGCGGAATATAATAGTGGTTCATAGTGTAAAATAGAAGGGATTGATGTTATATTATATGCAACGATACACAACAATAAAAATAATAATCACCTGATACCCCGAAACGGACCCAAAAAAAAAATAGAATGAGAAATAGAAGAAAATATAGATAGAAGATAGATATAAGATAGCAGCAAATAGATAGATGATTAAGATAGAATAGATAGAAGAAATGACAGAAAAATAATCAATAATAAAGTGGGGGGAGGGGAGCTAAGAAGGAGAGAGAGAAAGAATAGAGGAAGGAGAGGAGATTGAGAAAGAGAGGAGAGAGAGAAGAGAGAGAGAGAGAGAAAATGAGAGATAGTAGATGAGAGATAGATGAGAAGAAGAGAGACAGACGACAGAGAGAATAAGATAGATAGACGAGAAAGAGACAGACGAAGAAAGAGAAAATAGATAGACAAGAATAAACGAAAAGAGAGAGAAGAGAGAGAAGAAGAGAGAGAAGAGGAGAGAGAGAGAGAGACAGAGAGAGAGAGAGATAGAGGAGAGAGAGAAAGAGAAGCGAGAGAGAGAGAAGAGAATGAGAGAAAGAGAAGAGAGAGAGAGAGAGAGAGAGAGACGAGAAGAGAGAGAGAGCGAGAGAAGAAGAGAGAAGCGAGGAGAGAGAGAGA
>NC_051420.1:33307591-33309108 GCF_015228065.2 Penaeus monodon | reverse complement strand
GTAAAATTTTAAATATATTAATGATGTATATATATAGGTAGTATATATTAGATGCAGGGATATACATACATACATACATACAATATATATATAGAAAATATATATTATATAATAATAAATATATATATATATAAACAAAATAATACATATATATAAATATAATAATATTATATATATATATATATATAAATATATATATATATATAAAATATTACACACAAACAAAACCCCACACACACACACACTCATACACATACACACGCGCACAAACACACACACACCACACACCCACCCCCACACACACGCACACACACACACACACACAACACACACACCACCACACACACAACAACAAACACACCCACAAAATATATATATAGATAATATATATATAAATATATATATATAAAATATATATATATATAATAGATATTTTATATAATATATTTATATATTTTATATGCATGTATATACACACACCCCACACAAACACACACTAATATCTATATGTATGTATGTATCTATCTATCTATACATTTATCTATCTATCTATTCTATCTATCTATCTATCTATATATATATATACATATACACATTCATATGCAATATATATATATAATATAAAATTTATCTAAATAATAATATATATAATATAATAATATAAAAATATATTACATATATTAATATATATGTATAAAATATAGCTTTATAAAGGGAATATATATATATTAGATATAAATTTTAAAATAATAATAAAATACAAGATATAATATATAACTATATAATTTTATACTTAATATATATATATATTATATTTTATATGATATATATTCGATATATAATATAAAATATACAAAATCGTATTTTAATATATATAATTTTATATATATATATATATATATATATATATAGGGAAACCCGAACATACTTATATATATAACCTTATAAAATAGATTCATATAATATATATTATATTATATATATATAATATATATTATATTATATATATATTATATGGACATACTAATACATTTATATAAATATATATATATATATGTTTGTTTATATTTATACTTATATTTTTTAGTCACTATATATGCAGACACCCCATATCGATGGCCCATATTCCCCATATTCATAATGAAAGGTTCAATAATCACACGAGGCTAGAATTCAGTTATTATTGAAAAGCTTTACTGCCAGGGGAAAATTACCTGAATTTTGAAATCGCTATTCATTCAGTGCAATATTCGATAACGTCACTGTAAAAAATTCTGTATTCAGTGCCGGTCAGCAGTTTTTGTATTGTTTCTAGTGACATTTAAAAGGGCACCAGCAATCTTTCATTCAGAAAATCGCATATGAAAATGTTTCATAGATATTTCGTTAACAAAGCCTATTATTTACACCGTTATTACATGTGTCGGCGTCACGCTGTCTGGCTTCGTTATTACACGCGTCCGCCCTGGCTTACGTGCGATGCTGGTAGATGTGTTATATTGCCTATTTATTATTCG
>NC_051420.1:33302591-33305091 GCF_015228065.2 Penaeus monodon | reverse complement strand
TGTTATTAATACCATCATCATCATCATCACCATTATTATTATTATCATCATTTTCATTACCATCATGATTTCTATCGTTATCATCATAGTTACTGCAACCATGATTTATACATATGCTTTAACCCCTATTATCATCCTCCTCCCCATCTTCCTCATTTTCCTCCACCTTTCTTTCTTCCTGTGTGCCATGTCCCTCCCTTTGGGCTCTCTCCCCTCTCCTTCGTGGTCAGTCTCCTGTGTATAAAAAGGCCGGGTTGATATGCCGTCCACACGCCCAGTGCTGAGAGATTAAGGCGGCGAGCGTGCGTGTCTTCTGTCGCTGAAGCCATCTGTTAACATCCTCCCTTTTTGCCCGGTTTACGAAGATGGAATAAGAGATGAGGGAAGGGGAAAGGGGGAGGAGAGAGGGTGGAAGGCGGGAAAGAAGGAGGGGAGAGAGTAAAGGGGAGAAAAAGATTGAGATACATAGAAGAAAGGGAGAAAAAAAGTGATATGGGAAGAGAGGTGAGAGACGTATATATATAAAAAAGATGATTGGGAGAAAAGAAGAACAGAGTAGAAAGGGAGAAAGAGGATGTTAGACGTGGATGCATAGATAGAATGAGAGATGACTCGAGGGAAAGAAAGGCAGAAAAGGTAAAAGGAATAACATCAATAAGTAAAAGACAAAAAAAAAACGAAAAGGAAAACGGAGAAAAAAGAGCGGGGGATGAAAACATAGACAGAAACAAGAGAGAGAAGAAAACAGAGAGAGAAGAAAAGAGACAAAACATTAGATAAACAAATGGAAAGAAAATGACGAGGGAGAACGAAAAAAAAGATGAACATTAAAATATCGCTGGAAAAAGAAAGAATTAAAGATAGAGGAGAAAAAAAATAAAACGTAGTTACCGAGAAGTAGTAAACTATAATTAGGAAAAAGATAGAGAAAAGAAAATAGCAGAGAAAATGGGAAGACGAAAAGTGTAGTCAAGTCGCCACGTTAGATAACCTCCTCCTTCAGTTTTTACATGACTAGGAAGTAAAAATCGAGCCTAAACCTTTACCACTCTTTGAATTATTTTCCAAAATGCATTTGATAATGACTAGAGTAAAATAATAATAATAATAATAAAATAAAATAAATTAAAATACTAAGAAAAAGCCAAGAATAGTGACAGGCTTCCCGCACCCAACAGAACAAAAGCAAGACACAAAAAAGAAAAGAAAAAAAGACTTGAAAAAAGAATGATTTATGCAGACAAGATATCGCGTAGACGTATTCCATTTCGTCTTAAAGTATGAGACACATAATTTCTTATTTGAGCCACGACTTTCGTCCCCTGCGCTCGCGCGGGCCGGGGAACGGGGGCTAAAGTCGCTCTCTTTATTTTGTGCCTCAAAGTTTACTCTTTAGATCGGAGTAAATAGGTGTTTGAATTGATATATTTACGTGGGAAAATAATGAAATGAATGAAAATGAGTTGGGTAGAAAAAAAGGGGAGAGGAACATTGGTTTAGAAAAGAGCACAAACACACATTAACATGCCTGCACATACACGCACACACACACACACATACACCACAATTAAACAAACTTATACACACCTATAAATTAATAAATGAATACACAAATAGATACGTAAATACATAAGTCACTACCAAAATAAAAAACTAAACAAATAGATAGAAACTATATTATCAAAATGAAGATAAATAAAATAAAATGAAAATTAAACCCAAAAATATAAACTAAAAGAAATTTAACAAGATAAAGCCATGAAACTACTTGCATAAAAAACACCCAATATATATATATATATATATATAATATATATTTCTATATATATATATATTTTATATTATTATATATTAAAACTATATATATATATCTATATTATATTATATATAATATATATATCATATATAATTATATATATATCTATATATAATTATATTATATTATATATATATATATATACATATATATACACACGCATACACACACACACACACATGTTACCAATATATTTTACCAAAATGAACATAAATAGAGAAAAAAACAAAAACAAAGCCACGAAACCACCTGCATGAAAACAGCCAAACCAGCCCCGAGCAGCCCGCAGCCGCCTCCGAAGACGAAGACGAAGACGAAGACGAAGACGAAGACGAAGACGAAGACGAAGACGAAGACGGAACAGTAGATATTCTCCGAGCACCTTCACGAACCACGCTAATGGCCGTGTCCGCGCTCTGCCCCCTCCCTCCCCCTTTACTCTCCCTCTCTTCTGCTCCTTCTCTCGCCCCACTTCTGCCCCTCCCCCCCCCTCTCCTCCCCCCTTACTCTCCCTCTCTTCTGCTCCTTCTCTCGCCCCACTTCTGCCCCTCCCCCCTCTCCTCCTCCCCCCTTACTCTCCCCACACTCTCTTCTCCTCTTTGTCTTCTTCCATTCTTCCTCCCCCGCCTGCCCTTCTCCCGCCTCCCTTTCCCCTTAACACCCTCCAACATCTCTTTTTCCCCC
>NC_051420.1:33292647-33295147 GCF_015228065.2 Penaeus monodon | reverse complement strand
TTTATTTTCTTGGAGTGTTTTAATAAAACTTGATGATTTACCGGGGATAAAGAGAAGAAACCATTTCCAAAAGCGCCCCAATTTTCTCTCAATAACATTGGAAAGGGCCCAAGCATTTCCTTACGGGCAAAGTGGGTTTTTGAAATCATTTGTTTTCCCAATTGCACATATGGTTTGAGTGTTGGGTTTGAAGTAGATAACAAAAAAAAAGATCAATAGTTTTAAATGGGTGTTTCAGCGAGTATGCGATTACTGGCAGAGAAGAAGACGAAGATGAAAGTGTGAGAAAAAAAAAATGTAAAGGGGCCGACTGTTTTGGGCATCTTTAACAAGAGGAAATTTTAAAATTTTTTTGGAGTAAGGAAATAAAAGTATTGGGGAAAAAACTTTCTGACAGGATGGTGATAGGAAACAGAGGAAGAGGCAAACCCAGACAAGACTGAGCGCAATATCAAAAATATTTGGGGCTGGATGGGATAAAGGGAAAGAAAAGCGTAAATCGAGTTTAGTGGCGAAGGAGGTGGAGAGGTCACGGGCTCAAAAATGAGCATACGTTTTTGATTGATTGTATATGATATGTGTGTGTATGCGTGTGTTATTTATCTTATTTTTTATATGTATAGATAGAAGACAGAAGACAATGATAAAAAGATAATGATAGGTAAAAAGAAATTATTTTGATAATATAATAAATATAATAATTATAATATAATTAAAAATATAAATATTATAATATATATTAAATATAGAAATAATATAATATATTAATCATATATATATATATATATAATATATGATTATATTTCGCACACACCCCCAAAACACAAAATATATATATATTATATATATTATTTTAAAAATATTAAATATAATAAAATTTTTAAAATAATACAATATAAAAAATTATAATAAATAAATATATATATAATATAATATATAATGAATAATAATTAAATTTAAAATAAATATATAATATAATATATAATAAATAATTTAAATAATATATAGGATAAAACCCCACACAACACGAAAAAATACATAAAATATATATAAAATAATAAATAATATAAATATTTAATACATACCACACAACCACCCAAAAACACACACACACACACACACACCACACACACACATATATTATATATTATATATATATAATAATATTAATAAAATAATATATAACACACACACCACACAACACACACCCCACAAAACAAAACATATAATAATATAATAATATATATATATATAATATAATAATAATTATATATTTATACATATTAATTAAAATATACATACATACATAACATAAAATATAATATAAATATTAAAATAATAATATATATATAATATAAAAATTATATATATACACACCACACACACACACCAACATATATATTAATTTCATATATATTTTAGTATTAAAATATAAATAATATATAATATATATTTATATAATATATAATTTATATATTTATAAAAGTTTAAAACACACACACACACACACCACACACACACACACACACCACATTATTATATATATTTATACTATAATATATATAATATTAATATATATATATATATATATATATATATATATTATATGATTTATTATATAATTATATTTTATATATATAATTTTATTATAAAATATATATTTTATTATATATTTGTATATTTTATAATTATATTATAATAAAATATGTATGTTGTAATATTAATATATATAAAAATATATATTTATTTTTAATATATTTTATATTATATAATATAATATATAAAATAACACATATATCTATATATCTATATATCATATCTTTTATCTATCTATTATCTATTATCTATCTATTATCTATCATTTTATCTATCTATATATTTATCTATTATTATCTATTATCTATTTATATTATATATATAATATAAAATATATATTATTATAATATATATAAAATATGTGTGGGTTTTGTGTGTGTGTGGTGTGTGTGTGTGTGGTGGTGTTTTTTGTGTGTGGTGTTGTGTTGTGTGTGTGTTTGTATCTACATTATCTCATTTTATCATCTATTATATGGTTTTGTAATGTAATATATATAAATATACATATTATATTATATATATTATTATATATATATATATATATACTTTTATCTACTATCATCATTATCTATCATCTACTACATCTATATAATTTTTATAAATATATATATAAATATATATTAATATATTATGTATGCACACACACACACACCACACACCACACATACCACACACGCACACCACCACAAACAACCCACACACAACAAAATATATATATAATATATATTATTATAAAATTATATTTTATATTATATTAAAATATTTTAATAATATATATTATAAATTAATTTTATTTTATTATATATATATATATAATATTATATTATATAATATATATATATATATATATATATATATATAATTTTATATATATATATATATATTAAAATATATATATAAATAT
>NC_051420.1:33276381-33287547 GCF_015228065.2 Penaeus monodon | reverse complement strand
TAGTTTTTTATTGGCTTATTAAATTAACCTTACGCTTCAACTTTGAATAAAGAATTCAGAAGTGTTCTGTGACTTTCAGAAAAGACCATTCCCCAAAGCTTTGTAAATCCTGATGACTTCCTGGAGGAATTAGTCGCAATTACGATTTGCTGATGCTGATGATCACCTAAAGTAATGATGATTAAGATTTCCTGGTGATTACCAGGAAGTGAATGATAACTGAGATTTGCTGACGATTACCAGGAAGTGAAGATCAGTAATTAAGATTTAGCTGAAGCTACCTGGAGAGAAAAAAAAATTCAGATTTTGTTTAGGATTACCTTAGCAGATAAAAAAAAGAGGCCAGAGACTTTTAAATTGCTTTATTCGAAATCCTTCATACGTTACGTAGTAGAAACTAATAAAAAACATTTAAGAAAAACGTTTTTCATTGTCCCTGCACAGGTTACATCCCGCCATTCTTTGAAAAGAAATGGCGGGATGTAACCTGTGCAGGGACAATGAAAACGTTTTTCTTAAATGTTTTTTATTAGTTTCTACTACGTAACGTATGAAGGATTTCGAATAAAGCAATTTAAAAGTCTCTGGCCTCTTTTTTTTATCTGCTAAGGTAATCCTAAACAAAATCTGAATTTTTTTTTCTCTCCAGGTAGCTTCAGCTAAATCTTAATTACTGATCTTCACTTCCTGGTAATCGTCAGCAAATCTCAGTTATCATTCACTTCCTGGTAATCACCAGGAAATCTTAATCATCATTACTTCTAGGTGATCATCAGCATCAGCAAATCGTAATTGCGACTAATTCCTCCAGGAAGTCATCAGGATTTACAAAGCTTTGGGGAATGGTCTTATCTGAAAGTCACAGAACACTTCTGAATTCTTTTATTCAAAGTTGAAGCGTAAGGTTAATTTAATAAGCCAATACAAACTATGAAACCCCCCTTTAAACAGAAACGAACTAAAAGGAACGGAACATCATTTCCTTTTAAAACCATGTTCAATTAATGATAAAATAATAATAGTTCCGCTTAAACTCACGAAATTGAAAATGAAAACCACACACTTACGAGAAAACGAAGGCGAGCGCATCATCCTATCGCTGGCCTACTTTAATCGATATGTATCTGGATGAATAGTTAGTCACCAATAGAGAATTCACACAACCAAATACCTGAATATGCGGATCGAAGCGTGCTGCAGTATTACTGTAGAATCAGTACAAATCCCTAAATCAAGCACACACACACACAAAAGGAGGACAGTGTAGTCTGCGCTGTCTCCAGAGCTACTCCTCCTTTATCAAAGATGAGATTTTGATATTGTGTTTGTGGGTAGTCAAATCCTCAAGGAACTTTTTCGAAGTATTCATAAATAAATTGCAATAATGTTTAAAATTTGTCAGAAAAAAATAGACATACATAGATATTTTCGTATTTTCCCGTTTAGATGTTCCCTTGATATTAGAGCCTCTTGTTGTGGGCGTTAGAGTGGCGGATTGTAGTAAAGTAAATTTTGGTGACGACATACTTATGGTGACTAACAGCCTCGTAAGAGTCGTAGCGGCATCTCTTCCTTCGTCTAACCAACTTTTAACACATAGTTAAATGTGGCGTGCACTCCTCGTAGATTTTGTTATGCGGAGGGACCGGAGACTTTTCGCCTGTGTCCGTCATAATAGGGTCTAACGATTATGCCAGGCTGCTGAGGGAGACACCAATAAGTTTAAATTTATTTATCTATTCTTTTAATAGAGAGATGGACGACTGGTATCATACCGCCAAGTCCACTACATTACCATTATTGGTGCTCTTCAAATCTTAATTAGCATCGGCTTCAATATCTACATAACGTTGTTATTACTACTATTTTCAGCTGTATTATCATTATCAATGTCGTTCAAAGCTGGAACGCTCGAGAAATGACAGTTTCATAAGGCAGGATGAGGAATTCATGTTTCTACTTTATGCTGCAATTTTCTTAGGTACTGTTGAGAATTGTTGAGATTTTGCCATGTCAGAAAATCATTGTTCTCGGTGCTTTCGATATCATAATTATCATTATATTCAATAGCGTTATTATAATAATTATCATTATCAGTATTGTCATTGTTATTTTTATTATTATTTCTATTTTTATTATCATCATGATTATTTATTATTATTATTATCATTATTATTATTATTATTATCATTATTATTATTATTATTATTATTATTATCATTATTCCCATTATTATCTGTGATTTATATTCTTTGCATTATCATATTGTTATCTTTGTCGTTATCAGTATCATAATTATTGTTCTTGACTATTGTTAATATCATTATCATTATTAACATTATTGATATCAATATTATATTTATCACTATTATCATGTTTATTATTGTTATTGTTTATACTATCATTATCATTATCAGTATTATTTTGTTTATCGTTATTCATATTTTTACTACCGTTTTTATTATCATTATTATTGTAATTGTTAAAATCATAATCTTAACTATGCTGATGATCATTATTATCATTCCTAAGATTTTCAGCATTAGTTTCATCATTATCATGATCATCCTTATCGTTGAGATTGTTATCGTTTTAAATACTATGATTATTATTATTATGAATATTATAATTATCATTAGTATTACTATTTTATTATCATTAATATCATTATTGTTATTGTTACTATTATTTTTGTCATTTTTGTTATTATTCTTATTCTTATTGTCATTATAGTTATTGAAATTAAGATTATGATAATGATAATGAGAGCAATAATTTTAATTTCAATTTCAATTTCAATTTCAATTTCAATTTCAATTTCAATTTCAATTTCAATTTCAATTTCAATTTCAATTTTAATTTTAATTTTAATTTTAATCTTAATCGTAATTTGATTTTGATTTTGATTTTGATTTTGATTTTGATTTTGATTTAATTTTAATTTTAATTTTAATTTTAATTTTAATTTTAATTTTAATTTTAATTTTAATTTTAATTTTAATTTTAATTTTAATTTTAATTTTGATTTAATTTTAATTTTAATTTTAATTTTGATTTTGATTTTAAATTTAATTTTGATTTTGATTTTAAATTTTAATTTTAATTTTAATTTTAATCATAATTATGATTATAACAATTATAATAATAATAATGACAATAATAATAATGACAATCAAAATATAATAATAATAATAATAATAATGTTAATAATAAAAAGAAAGATAATAGTAATATAATGAAAATAGTAATAATAAAAATGATAATAATAATAACAATAATGACAAGAATAACAACAATAATAATAACCAGTATAAAAGGAAGAATAACATAGTAGTAGTAATGATAATAATAATAATAATAATGATAATAATAACAACAACAACAACAACAACAACAACAACAGCAACAATAATAACAATTCTTATTATTATAGAAATGATAATGATATTAATAGTTACAATAATAATAATAATAATAATAATAATAATAATAATAATAATAATAATAATAATAATAATGATAATAATAAAATAATAATGGTCATAAAAAAGATAATACTTATGATTATAATCATAATAATGATAATAATAACAATAAGGATAAAAACAAGTCATAAAAATAATCATAAAATTTATAATCATGATAGGAATTTGAACAGGGATAAAGCAATGAAATTAATAATTGTTATAGTTATTAATTTAATAGTTACTATTGTTGTAATTATCATAATGTTATTTTTATTGTTACTTTAGTTTACAGATCTTAATTCCATATTATTTCCATTTAGCCATTATTCCTGCCTCACTTGATAGAGATATGTAATAGTAGCGTTTTCTGTCAACACCCGTTACATACGTCCGGGAACGAGGTATACTGAGGGAGAAGTTAATGTGTAGAAGATCTGTTGAAAGGAGGGGACGCTTTTATACGAATGTTGGGTGCACATGGTGTAAAATGTATGAAACAGACATACAGAAGGAAAGGTAGGACGTAACCAAAGCGGGGACGATAAACATTTTTTAAATACAAGATGTAAGATTAAAAAAAAGTTATTGCATAGTGTCAAGCAACCTTATTTTCTAGGGAGAGGAATCCTAAACCAAAATCTGAATTATTTTCCTCTGCAGGTAGCGTCAGCAAATCTTAATTACTGCTTTCGCTTCCAGGTATCATAAACAAATCTTAATTAGTATTCCTTTCCTGGAAATCACTAGGAAATCTTTAAACATCATTACTTCTAAGTGATCATCAACATCAGCAAGTCATAAGTACGACGAATTATTCCAGCTTGTCATCAGGATTAACAAATATTGGGTGAATATTTCTATTGAAAGTTCACAAGATAATAAAAGGTATACGAGTAGAAATCCTTCCATTAAATAAAGTCACTCACTAAATACAAGTAAAACAAAGAAGAGAGCATCAGGCTGACCTATTTTAATGTATATGTTTTAATGTGCATGCATATAGTTAGCCACCAATGGATTAAAGCCATACATTTCATATATTAAATAAATTTCATGACAATATACTTATGGTGGCTAACTAATTTAAAAAACATAGTGAAGTCCTTGCTCATTGAGAAGTTTTGGTAACCCTAAAGAGAGGTGATGCTCTCGCTTCCATAGCAACAGACGTATTAGCATCTCTTTCCTTCGTCAAGCAGCAGTTAATAGGTAGTTAACTGTGGTGTGCGGACGCCGTAGATTTTGCACTCCAGAGGGACGACAGACTTTTCTCCTGAAGGTCTGCGCCTTCAATAAAAGGAACTAACTATTATGCCAGGTTGCCGAGGGGAAACCAATAAGATTTATTTATTTATTTTTCATTTATCATAATTATTATTATTTTTTAAGAGAGATGGACTAGCATCATACCCCTAAGTCCACTACATTACCATTACTAGTGCTCTTTAAATGTTAATTAGGAAGAGCTTCAGTATTTACATAACGCTTTTATTACTATTATTTTTACCTGTCTTACCATTCACAATGAGAATAGAATTCACGCATGAGAATAGACAGTTTCATAAGGCAGTATAGGGAATCAATGTTTCTACTTATTCTGCAATTTTCTTAGAATCTGTTGAGGATATTGGTATGGATATTTTGCTACAATAACAATAATAATAATAATATTATCGATGATGATGATGATAATCTGAATAAAATACAATAATGATAGTAATAAAGATAATAATAGTAACAATAAAGACAATAAAAGTTATGATCATAATCATAATAATGATAAGTATGATTAGAATAGGAATGAGATTTGAATTTGTTGTTATTATTGTTTTCATTATCCTCATGTTTTAATGTAATTTTTGTTGTTTCTTTAGTTTCCAAGCCTTACGTTCATATCGATTACGTTTAGCCATTATTCGTGCCTCACTTGATAGAAGTGTAACAGTAACGTTCTCTGTCAATACCCGTTTTATATGTCCAGGAACTAGGTGCACTAAGGGAGATCTCTGTAAAAGATCTGTGAAAAAGGAGGGATCGGTTTTATACGAATATTGAGTGCATATTGTGTAAAATATATGAATCAGCCATACAAAAAAAGTAAATAAATAAAGCACCTTTATCTAGGTACGGTAATTTGTATTATTTTTCTCTCCAGTTGGAATAATCAAAATCTTAATTGCTGCCCTTCATTTGCAGGTAATTATCGGTAAATCTTAATAATTATTCACTTCCTGCTAATTACCAGGATATCTTAATCAACGTTACTACTAAGTGATCATCAGCATCAGCAAATCGTAATTACGACGAATTCTTCCAGGAAGTCATCAGGATTAACAAATCTTGGTAGTATTAAAAAGTCACAAAACACTTCTCAATTCTTTTATTTGAAGTTGAAGCGTAAGTTAAAGTTCGTAAACCTTTAAAAGTATGAAATAGAAAGCTACCCATTAGCTAGAAAAGAACTAAAAGGAACGGAAACGGATCATGTTCCACAAAGAAAAAACAACAATTAAGTAAAGAATAAAGAGTTCCGCTTGACTCACGACACTCAAAATGAAAGCCACTCTTTAAAATATGAGTAAAACGAGAAGAGGACATCAACGTATCGCCTGACCTGTTCTAATGTATATGTATCAGAGTGAATAGTTAGCCACCAAATGGATTAGACCCATATATATGATATATTTTCGTTTTTTTCCCATCCAGATGTTCCCTTGATATTAGTGCCTCCTGTTGTGAGTGTTGGAGTGGCGGATAGTAGTAAAATCAATTTTAGTGAAGATATACTTATTGTGGCTAACAAAATTAAAAAGCATTATGAAGTCCAAGTAAATGATTCCTTGCTCATTAAGAAGTTTGGTAATCCCAAAAAATGGTGATGCTCTCACCTCCATATCAACAGCCCCTTAAGAGCGCAGTGGCATCTCTTTCCTTCGTCAATCATAGGTAACGCGTAGTTAAATGTGGCGTACGGACCGCGTAGATTTTGTGGTCCAAAGGGACCGTAAACTTTTCACTTTGGTCTGCGCCTTCATAATAGGGTCTAACGATTATGTCAGGTTGCCGTGTGAGAAGCCAATAACTTTTTTTTTCTCCAAAAGAGAGGTGGAGAACTGTTATCATGCTGCCAAGTACACTACATTACCATTATTGGTGTTCTTCAGATCTGAATTAACATCATTAATATCTACAACACACGGTTATTACTGCTATTCTAACTGTATTATCATTACCAATGTCGTGACATGTTCAAACATGGCACGCATGAGAATAGACAGTTTCATAAGGCAGGATGGGGTATTTTCTTAGATTCTATTGTGGATAGTTACTTGGAAATTTTGCTATGTCAATTTTTTTATTATTATTGTTATTATTATTATTAGTAGTAGGTGTATTATTTGAGTAATAATATTAACAATAATAAATATGCTGGTAATAATAATAATGAAAATAATGTTAATAATGAAAAAATTATAATGAAAATAATTAATAACAACAACAACAACAACAACAACAACAACAACAACAACAACACAACAATGATAATAACAATATTGATAATAAAAACAATAACCTTTCTGATAAAAAAAAAATAATTATGGAAGTAATTAGAATAGGAATAAAGTTTGAAATTAATAACTATATTTATCATTTTAATCGTAATTATTTTATTCATCATCGAGTTTAGTTTACAGACCTTAAATCCATACAGATTCCGTTAAGCATTATTCGTACCACACTTGATAGAGATGTATAATAGTTTGATACGTCCGGGAACGAGGTATACTGAGGGAGAAGTTAAAGTGTAGAAGATGTTTGGAAAGGAGGGAACGCTTTTATACGAATGTTGGATGCATATAATGAAAAGTTTATGCATCAGCCATGCAGAAAGAATGGCAGGACGTAACCTGAACGGGGAGGATGAGGACGTTTTTTTAAATATTATTTTTGTTGTGACTATAGTTTACAGACCTTAAGTCTATGATGATTCTGTTTAGCCAAGAAATCATCAGCAAATCATATCTGCGACTAATTCTTCCAGGAAGTCATCAGGATTAACAATTCTTGGGTGAATGTTCTTATTAAAACGTCACAGAATAGTTCTGATTTCTTTTATTCAAAGTTGAAACGCAAGTTTAATTTCATAAGGCAATGAAAAGTATGAAAGTTAAAATCTATCCATAAAATTGAAAAGAACTAAAAGGAACTGCAATTATTTCCTTAAGCACCATGTTAAGTTAAAAACAATTAGTAATAAAGTACATAAAGATAATTTCCGCTTGACTCTCGGATATGAAAATGAAAGCCACTCACCAGCTACGAGTAAAACGAAGAAGAGGGCACCAGCCTATCTGAAAGAATAATTAGTCACCAATGGACATAGCCAAATAGCTGAATATACGGATCGAAGC
This sequence comes from Penaeus monodon, assembly GCF_015228065.2. Classification (NCBI taxonomy): domain Eukaryota; kingdom Metazoa; phylum Arthropoda; class Malacostraca; order Decapoda; family Penaeidae; genus Penaeus; species Penaeus monodon. Next base: position 33,279,668 of record NC_051420.1, on the reverse strand, counting down.
GCACTGCAGTATTACTGTAGAATCAGTACAAATCCCTAAATCAGGCACACACATAACAGCGTAGTCTGGGGTGTCTCCAGCCTTAGTCAGTAGCAACTACTGCTCGAAAGGGTGAAACTCTTTACCACAGATCAGTTTTAGATCTTGCGTATGTGGATAGTGAAATCCTCAAGGAACATTTTAAAGTATTGATAAAAACTTGAATAAAAAATGATATTATATAAACTTGATGACAGATAAACGAAAACTAAAGCCATATATATCATATATTTTCGTATTTTCCTGTCCAGATCTTTCCTTGACATTAGTGCCTCCTATTGTGGACACGAGTGGCGGATTATAGTAAAATAAATTTCAGTGACGATATACTTATCAAAATGCACAGTGAAACATCGAGTCCAAGTTGATGATTCTTGCTCATTAAGAAGTTTTGGTAACCACAAAGAGAGGCGAAGCTCCCGCCTCCATATTAATAATCCGTAAGAGACACAGTGGCATCTTTTTCCTTCTTCTAACTAACTTTTAATACGTAGTTAAATGAGGCGTACGGTCTCCCTTAGATTTTACGCTCCAAAGGGACTAACAGTTATGCCAGGTTGTCGTGGGAGAAACCAATTATTGTTATTATTGCTATTTTTTATTTTATCATTATTATTATTATTTTTAAGGAGAGATAGACGACTGGCATCATACCCCTAAGTCCACTACATTACTATTATTGGTGCTCTTCAAATCTAAATTAGCAACAGCTTTAGTGTCTACATAACGCTGTAATTACTATTATTTTCGGCTTTATTACCATTAACAATTTCATTCAAATCTGGCACACATGAGAATAAACAATTTTATAAGGCAGTATGGGGAAGCAATGTTTCTATTTTATATTGTTATTTTCTTAAATTTTGTTGAGGATAGTGGTATGGAAATTTTGCCATGGCAATAGAATAATAATAATAATAATAATAATAATAATAATAATAATAATAATAATAATAATAATAATAATAATAATAATAATAATAATAATAATAATAATAATGATAATGATAATGATAATGATAACAATAATTATTACTATTGTTATTATTATTATTGTTATTACTATTATAATGATAATCGTATTAACAAAATAAATAATAATGATAATAATAATGATAATAATAATAATCATAAAAACAATAACAGGTATGATAATAATGATAGTAATTAGAATAGGAATAAAATTTGTTACATTTATATTTGATCCTTATTTTTGTTTTCATTACCATCAAGTTTTAATGTTATTTTTGTTGTTACTTTCGCTTACAAACCTTAAATCCATACAGGTTCCGTTCTGCCATTATTCGTGCCTTATGTGATAGAAATGTATAATTTAGCGTTCTCATTGAACACCCGTTTGATACGTCCGGGAACTAGGTATCTGTGGGAGATCTCTGTAAAAGATCTGTGGGAAGGAGGGGACGCTTTTATACGAATTTTGGGTGCATATCGGCTAAAATGTATTAATCAGTCATACAGAAAGAATGGCAGGACATAACCTAAGATTTTTTTTTTTTTTTTTTTTTTTTTTTTTTTTTTTTTTTTTTTTTTTACTACATGACGTTTAAAAGAAAAAAGAAAGAAGGAAAAACATACTTCATAGTCTCTAGCAACTTTATTTTCCAGGTAAAGTAATCCTAAACCAAATCGTGAATTTTTTTTCTCTCCAGGTAGCGTCAGCAATATCTTAATTACTGCTCTTCACTTCCAGGTAATCATCAGCAAATCTTAATTATCATTCGTTTCCTGGTAATCACCAGGAAATCTTAATCATTACTTCTAGGTGATCATTAGCATCATCAATTCGTAATTACGACTAATTCTTCCAGGAAGTCATCAGGATTAACAAATCCTGGGGGAATGTTCTTAATAAAAAAGTCACAGAACACTTATGAATTCTTTTATTCAAAGTTGAAACGTATGTTAAAGTTCATAGGCAAATAAAAAAGTATGAAAATAGAAATCCGCCATTGAATAGAAAAGTACTAAAAAGAACGGAAAATTATTTCCTTAAGAATTATGTTCTATTAACAACAATTAGTTGTCAATTAGTTCCACTTCTTTGACGACATTGAAAGTGAAAGCCACTCACTAAATACAGATAAAACGAGGAAGAGAGCATCAGCCTATCGTTGACTTGTTATACTGTATATGTATATAGTTAGCCACCAGTGGATTAAAGCTATACAATTCATATATTTTCGTTTTTTTCCGTTCAGATCTTCCTTCCTATTGTGGGCACTGGAGTGGCGGACTGGCTAACTAAGTAATAAGGCATAGAGAAGATTTCTTGCTCATTAAAAAGTTTTGGTAGCAACAAAGAGAGGTGATGCTCTCGCCTCTATATCAAAAGCCCCGTAAGAGACACAGTAGCATCTCTTTCCTTGCAACTGTTAGTAAGTTAAATTAAGTAAGTTTATTTACCACTCTGGCTATCTGCTCAGGCGTGGGCAATCATGATTACAGTTTTACATATATCTGACATAGTACAGTATTCTGCGACTACTGTAATTGTACATGGTAAAATAGAAATATAAATCATACATTATACAAAAAATATTACTTTGATATGCTTTTTGTGTTTACATAACACTGTTATTTGTTTACAGTAGTTATTACTTAGTAAATTTTGGATATAATACGAGTATATCTTCCAATGTATCAAATGAAATGAAATCACATAGTTCTTTAAACCTTATGCTTGAAAGGCTGTATCACATGACATTCCGAGATATAGTACTCGAGCGTTCGTTTGTTTATTTCGTTACACAGTCTACATCTAGATTCATCTGTACTTCCTGCACTGTGCAGTTGCCAGTAAATTCTGTAACGTAACCGTATTCTGGCAATAACCACGTGTGCTACGTCCCTATAGAAATCCGTACAGTCTGTGAGATACATTGTAGCCTGAACCTGACACTGTTCAAAATTATCCTTCTTAGAACTTTGCATACACATGAGGTTAGTGAACTTGGTCAATATTTATCAGTGTTTGATTTCGGTATAAAGATGATTAGACTGCGCGTCCAGGGGCCAAGCAGAATACCTTGTGACATACTTAACCTGTATAGGTGCAAAAGGAGATTACCAGGTACCTGAGCTATAAGGCGGAGGACACTATAGGTAATTCCATCCTCACCTGGGGCAGATGCTTTTCCTTCATCAGTGCATTGTTCAGTTCCCACTCAGTGATCTCACAAGTCTGAGGGTCGGTATCAGAATCCATCTCAATGCAAATTTGAACAATT
>NC_051420.1:33217887-33237887 GCF_015228065.2 Penaeus monodon | reverse complement strand
TCTCGCTGTCTTCAGCTGCATTATCCTAGTTTTCACCCTAATTTCTCTTCTTCTCTTCTATTCTTTTACTCACCCATTTTCTCCCTTAATTTTCCCTCACTCCCTCACTTTTCCATCGCCTCCATCACTCTCTCACATTCTCCCTCATTCTTCCAACACCCTCACTCTTTCTTCGCCTCCCACTTGTCACTTTTTCCCCTTCCCTCTTTCGTCATCTTCCTTACTATTCTCTCTAACCTCTTCTGTAATTGCTCCCTTCCATGTTCCCATTCTTCCATCGACCTCCCTCACTCTCACTCAGTTTCTCTCCCTCTCCCTCTTTATTTAACTACCTCCCGCACTCTTCTAATCGTCCTCCCCCTTCCCCCCCACACACACATCCTCCCCAATCTCCCCACAGCCTTCTCTCCTTCCCCCCTCATCGCCCGACCTCGATCAGTCATCTATATCTCCTCTCTCCCCTTTTCACCCCTCTCTCCCCTCCCTTGAAGGCCTATCTGCGCGAATTAGCTCCTGATTCAGCCACAGTCGACAGGTGCTCACTGAGCCATGTAACGGTGTCTGTGTCATGCCATATTTCCCCGCATCAGCTTATATCACGTGGCAAGTATCTATTGAACCCGAAGTACGGACAGAGATATGTTTTGTAGATTCTTATTAGCTAGGTATACCTCTAGATTGATTGATTTGATTTTTATTATTAATAATGATATAAATAATCATAAAAAAAAAAAATGAGGTACTGCAGATCTTGGTGATGATGATGATGATGATGATGATAACAATAATGTTAATGATAATGACACTGATGATGATGTTGGTAATGATGATAGTAATAATAATTATAATAAAAGTAATAATAATAATAATGATAACGATAACAACAATGCTAAACTAAAATGACAATAATGTAAATTATAAAATCAGTAATGATAATGATGATGATAATAATGATAAAAGTAATGGAAATAATAATGAGTGTAGTAATAATAATAACATTGATAATAATATTAATAACAATTATAATGATAAAAGCAATAATAATAATGATGATAACATAATAACAACAGCAATAATGATAATAATAATATTGATAATAATAATAATAATGATAATAATCATAATAATAATAACAATAATAATAATAATAATAATAACATAAAAACAATAATTATAATTATTGTTTTTATGTTATTATTATTATTATTATTATTTTATTATTATTATTATTATTATTATTATTATCATTATCATTATCATTATCATTATCATTATCATTATCATTATCATTATCATTATCATTATCATTATCATTTTATTATTATTATTATTATTATCATCATCATCATTATTATTATTATTGTTATTATTATCATTATTGCTGTTATTGTTATTATTATCATTATAATGATAATAATAATAATAACAACAATAATGATAATAATAAAAATAATGATGATGATGATGATGATGATGATGATGATGATGATGATGATGATGATGATGATGATGATGATGATGATGATGATGATGATGATGATGATGATAATAATAATAATAATAACAGTAATAATAATGATAAAAATAATAATGATAATTATTATGATGATAATGATAACAATAATAAAGATAATAATAAATAAGATGATGATAATGATAATAATAATAATAATAATAATAATAATAACAATAATAATAATAACAATAATAATAATAATAATAATAATAATAATAATAATAATAACAATAATAATAATAACAATAGACAATAATGTTTATGATAATGAACATGATAATTGTGTTGAAGATAGTAATAATAATAATAAATGTAAGAATAATAATAATGATAAAGATAACAAGAATGCTTTTACTAAAAACAGAAAATAGTGGTAACCCAATCACCACGGATTTGTGTAATGTCCCATGTAGTTTGTTTTGTGAATTTTGTTACATACAGATGGCTCCACATGTGCTCAGCCGGCAAGGAGTCTATCAGTAAGCTCTAGTGACCGATCCCGATTTCCCCATTCCTTGAATTGGCAGGAAAATGTGTTTTTCTTTCTAATACTATTGATATCGATACTGTTATTATTCTTATTGACAACATGATTATTCAATTGTTATTAAAACCTTGGTAATATTAAAGACAATTAAATAATACAAAAGGAACTTTCCAAAAATCAAGGAAAAGGGTAAACAGGTGAGATAGGTAGGGCTAAAAACTTTTAGTTAGTGAATTGTGTAAAGACAATAAATGAACTTACAATCGGTATGGAATTTATTCGTGCCTTCCGACAGTAAGAATAATAATAATGATAAGAATGTTGTTAATAATTAAAATAATAATTATCATAACAATGATAATAATATTGATGATAATAATAACAATAATAATATTGATAACAATAGTAATAAAAAAAATAACAATGATGATGATGATGATGATGATGATGATGATGATGATGATGATGATGATGATGATGATGATGATGATGATGATGATGATGAGATGATGATAGTTATAATAATAATTATAATGATTTATATGATGATGATGATGATGATGATGATAGTGTGATAATAATACCGATAATATTGAACCAATAATAATAATAAGACGACGACGAAGAAGAAGAAGATGCCTTGTCAGTAAAATTTCCATGTCACTATCCTCAACAGAATCTAAGAAAATTACAGTAGAAAGTAGAAACATTGATTCCCCTGCCTTATGAAACTGTCCTTTCTTATGCGCATTATCACTGATAACGATAATACAGTTGAAAAATAGTAGCAATAACAGCGTTATGTAGATACTGAAGCTGATGCTAATTAAGATTTGAAGAGCACCAGTAATTGGTAATGCAGTGGATTTGCCGGTTTGACACCAGACGTCCATTTCTCTTAAAAAAAATGGTTTCTCCAGCGACAGCCTGATCCAATCGTTATACCCTATTACGAAGGCGCAGACCAAGGCGAGAAGCCTGCGGTCCACATTTAACTATGTGTTAAAACTGACTAGACAAAGGAAAGAGATGCAACTGCGTCTCTTACGATGCTGTTAGTCACCTTAAGTATATCGTCATTGAACTCCAACGCCAAAAACAGTTGTCATTTATATCAAGGGAAGATCTGAATGGGAAAAAACGAAAATATAAGATATGTATGGCTTTAATTATTCATTTAACTGTCACTAACTTTAAATATTATTGTAATTTATTTATTCAAGTTTTTATTAATACTTTGAAAAGTTTCCTTCAGGATTTTCCTACCCACAAACACAAGATCAAAATTTCATCTTTGGTAAAGAAGTTTCACAGGCTAAGGCTGGAGACACCCCAGGCGCTGTCCTCCTTTTGTGTGTGTGTGTGCTTATTATTTTTTTTTTTTTTTTTTTTTGGGGGGGGGGGGGGGGCCTAACTATTCATCCAGATACATTTACTTAGAGTCGGTCAGCGATAGGCTGATTCCCTCTTCTTCGTTTTACTAGTATTTAGTGAGTGGCTTTCATTTTCATTTTCGGGAGTCAAGCGGAAATGCTTATTTTTACATACTTTGTTAATAATTGTTCTTAATAGAACATGATTCTACAGGAAGTAATTTTCCCTTTTAGTTCTTTTCTCTTGAATGGGTGGATTTCTACTTTCATACTTTCCATGGCTTATGAACTTTAACTTACGCTTCAACTTTGAAAGAATTCAGAAGTGTTCTGTGACTTTCTAATAAGACCATTCCCCGAAGCTTTGTAAATCCTGATGACTTCTTGGAAGAATTTGTCGTAATTACAATTTGCTGATGTTGATAATTACTTAGAAGTTAAATTTTGATTACTGTTCTTCACCTGGAGATGAAGAACAGTAATCAAGATTTCGCTGATGCTACCCGGAGGGAAAAATAAGTCAGATTTTATTTAGGATTACCTTACCTGATAAAAAAAAAATACAAACAAAAAATCTTCCATACGTCGCGCAGTAAGGGGAAAAAAACTCTTTCTGTATGGGTGATTAATTCATTTTACACCATATGCACCCAACATTCGCATAAAACCGTCCCATCTTTGCCACAGATTTTTTACACATTGATTTTTCCCTCAGTATACCTCGTTCCCAGGTATTAAACGTGTGTTGACAGAGAATGCTACAGTTATACAACTCTATCACGATTAATGGTTAAACGGAATCAATATAAAATTAAGATCTGTTAACTAAAGTAACAACAGAAATAACATTATATCTTGATGATAATGAAAACAGTCATAACGATAAAATTTATATAAATGAAAATTATTAATTCCAAACCTTATTCCTATTCTAATCATAATTATCATTATTATAATTATTATCATAATTATTGTTGTTCGTATGATTATTATTAATGTCATTATTATTATTATTATCATTATTTTCACCATTGATGTTATTGTTGTTGATATTATTATTTAAATGATACTCTTACTACGAATAACAATATGAATAATAATGATAAAAAAAAATGTTAACATGACAAAATTTCCATAACACAATCCTCAATAGAACCAAAGATAACTACAGTATTAGGGAAAAATATTATTTCCTCATCTTGCCTTATGAAACTGTCTATTCTCATGCGTACCACGTTTGAACGACATTGATAAGGATAATACAGGTAAAAATAGTAGTGATAACAGTGTTATGTAGATATTGAAGCTAATGCAAATTAAGATTTGAAGAGCACTAATAATAATAATGTATGATCTCAGTCATCCATCTCTTTTTTGAAAAAAAAAATTATTGGTTTCTACTTCGCCAACCTGGCATAACTGTTAGGCCCTATTGTGAAGGCGCAGACTAAGGCGAAAAGTCTGCTGTCCTTCTGGAGCACAATATCTACGGGGTCGACACACCACATTTAACTACGAATTAACAGCTCAGTTGTAAGCCTAGTTACAACAAATCAGGATATCATCAGGATTCCGGGGATTTTACAGGGATAAACCCTTCCCTGGGTTGTCCTTATACCCAGAATGTGCGTAGTGTGTGTGGGTATACAATCACCAAATTGTGTCGATACTATAGTCAGAGCATCTAGATAGAAAAAGTGTTTAGTAAAAAATATGAATACTGAGTATGGTGCCAAAGTAACAGGGTGCTGTGCAAACGACTGTTGGCGAGCCCTGGTGAGCGTATGTGTGACAGCACTTTACCTGGCGCTCGCACCCTCCCCGCGCCCGACCGCAGGGAATTAATCACCTAAGAAGCGGACGGGGCACCCTCACTGTCCCACCATGGAGGTGGATGGGGACTACCCCCCCCCCAGTGCCAACTACCACCCCGTGAACCCTCCACCCTATGTGAGGGATTGATTCCACTGTGCATAGGGATATGAATGGTGTGGAATCGACTGCCGACTCCGATGGCGATAACGAGAGATTCTAACTCGTTCAGACGAGCAGGAAGAAAGTGAAAACCACACCGAATGACACCAGCAACCTGACCGAGAAAGCAAACGGAGAAAAGACCCAACAGCGCGAACCCATCGCCCCCCGGGACAGGTACATTAGACTGGCCTTTCCGGAGGACACATCTACCGTAGATAAAATCAGGTGGATGAGGGAGGTTAGCCAGCTGCCGCCCATCCAAGAGGAAGGCCCGTTAGACATGGTGCAGAGGAAATGGACACCCTCGTGCTACGTCTACGTATGACGGGAACAGCAAAACTACGTGGCCCTGATGGTTAATGGCACTTTCGCAGGGATTTCTCTACAGAACAAAGGCGACTATCAGCCCAAAAGCAAAAAGTACGGGGAATACTTGGTTACCAGGTTTCCGAAGGAAACCTGGTAACCAAGCAAGGAAGCATTGCATCTTCCGGGTGTTTTTAAAGCTTGGAGGATTTATAAGGACAGACAGCCCTTAAATAGGACCATCATTGTCTGGAGCCGAGAACAGCCGCCACCTAAAGAGTGCCAATTCTTTGGAAGATGCATACAGCCGAGCTCCATTCGACCGTGGTGCTCAGAGGTTGTGGTCTGCTACAAGTGGGTTACGGCCACGTAGCTAAATAGTGCAGGGAAGAAACAGCTTGTGCTCTCTATGCAGAAACTCACCAGACAAAGGCTTGCCCTGCAAGACACAACGAGAAGGACAACGACAACGAAGACATCGCCACCATCGTGAAGAGGTGCGTTAGGTGCGGAGCGCAAGATGTGACGGCCTGGTACCCTAACTGCCCCCACAAACCGCCCCGAGCACACACACACACCCCTGCCCCGACTGTACCTATCGACCGCGGAGTGGCGATGCCCAGCCCAGCCACACCCGACCCAGTGCCCTGTGACGACACCAACCCAGGAATTCCCGCAACTGCCAGGGGGATTCCCCATCTCAGGAAACAGTGCCACAGGAGAAACCAATAGTGAAAAAAAAAAATCAAGGAAATAACCAAGGAAATAAGAAGCATCAGGCAAGAGTTTGCTGAATTAAAAAAAAAGATGATCGTGTAGACAGGGAAAGTGTGCTTTTTAATGATGCTAGTGATGTTGAAAATACGAACGAGGTTCCTGATTACGTACGATACCATCGACGGATCATCTGAAAACGGTGACGACAGTAACGGTGAAAATGACGCCGACGAGGATACGCAGGAAACGGACGAACTGTGGGACATTACTCAGAAAATTATATCAGGGACGGATTATAGGGTATAATATCAATATGTGGAAAGCGCGCAGACTCGGTGTAAATAAACAAGATGCAACACAGATATAAATGCTGGACAAGAAATTTGCAGACTAAAGGCTTCATCAAACAGATTTGACCAATCAGCTAATCACAGGATGTGAAGGGGGACAAGAAAACAATTACTTTTCTTTCATAAAATATACATGGTGTCAGCCGTAGAATTAATGACTTGCTTTACTATATCCATAACAATAATGTTGACGTTATCTGTTTACAATAGCCTTTCACATCAGCAATTGAAATAAAAACCGCCCCAGAATTAGAGGGTACCACTCTTATACGTACACAGAAATGACAGGCCTGTTGACTTATGTCACTGACACCATACCGCATAAGCTGGTACAGAAGTCTGATGACAATAAGGTGCAATATCAGTATTTACATATTCAAACAGCCTCTGGGTTTTTCTCTGTACAAGTATACGCTAGGTGTAGAAAGTGACTGATTCACTGCCTAACTTTCAGAATCACAGCACAATATGCATGGGAGATTTTGATGCTAGACATTATACATTTGGAGATAGTCAATGCAATGAAAATGGCGAACAGTTCCGACATTTTGCGAACAATAGATCTATGACCGTATATGATACAAACTCACGTGGCGGGGGGTAGGCTAGATTATGTAATAGGAAGGGATCTTGTGCATGGAAACCTCAGATGCTTGCAACAGAGATAATCAGTGACCACTTTGCAATAGTAATGAGATACTCTGTTGATAATACTCAGTCTGCAAAAACAAATAGGCTTAAAATTTCTATTCTTCCTTACCTTGAGCACCACTTTAAATCAAGTATTTACGACTGGTATAACGAATACACGGTAACGAGTGTTGATAAATTTTCCATGGACATGACGAAAGTGGTCACTGATTACTACAACACCTGGGTCTGTTCAAAGAGAACCTTCAAGAGCAACAACTCACAATGTTCCAAATAACCTAAATGGGTCGGTGACCCTACACTATTAAGGGAACAAAAGCGAGTTCAGGAGCTTTTTGAGATCTACAAGCAGGACAATATCCGTGATTTATTCAGTTTCTTAAGGCTAACAAAAACCTACGGGAATTAAAAATTCATTTCAGAAATGAACACTTTGAACAGTTCCTACAAAGCAATGTCTGAGGTCTGGAAAAAAAATAATCGACTCTCAGGCAAACCAGCTAACACTTGCAGTTCCATAGTCTTCTTGCACAAGCAGATATGCTCCTTAGTCAGTGGGCTGGAGCGTCCAGATTGAGCTCACTTCCCACAAATAATCAGGATCACCTTAGTGAATCTAAAACTACACGCAAATTTGCCATTGAGATTGGATGTTCTGATACCGACCCCTCAGACTTTGCTGAGATCACTGAGTGGGAACTGAACAATGCACTGATGAAGGAAAAGCATCTGCCCCAGGTGAGGATGGAATTACCTATAGTGTCCTCCGCCTTATAGCTCAGGTACCTGGTAATCCCCTTTTGCACCTATACAGGTTAAGTATGTCACAAGGTATTCTGCCTGGCCCCTGGACGCGCAGTCTAATCATCTTTATACCGAAATCAAACACTGATAAATATTGACCAAGTTCACTAACCTCATGTGTATGCAAAGTTCTAAGAAGAATAATTTTGAACAGTCTCAGGTACAGGCTACAATGTATCTCACAGACTGTACGGATTTCTATAGGGTCGTAGCACACGTGGTTATTGCCAGAATACGGTTACGTTACAGAATTTACTGGCAACTGCACAGTGCAGGAAGTACAGATGAATCTAGATGTAGACTGTGTAACGAAATAAACAAGCGAACGCTCGAGTACTATATCTTGGAATGTCATGTGATACAGCCTTTCAAGCATAAGGTTTAAAGAACTATGTGAAGATTTCATTTCATTTGATACATTGGAAGATATACTCGTATTATATCCTAAATTTACTAAGTAATAACTACTGTAAACAAATAACAGTGTTATGTAAACACAAAAAGCATATCAAAGTAATATTTTTTGTATAATGTATGATTTATATTTATATTTTACCATGTACAATTACAGTAGTCGCAGAATACTGTACTATGTCAGATATCTGTAAAACTGTAATCATGATTGCCCACGCCTGAGCAGATAGCCAGAGTGGTAAATAAACTTACTTAATTTAACTTACTAACAGTTGCAAGGAAAGAGATGCAACTGTGTCTCTTACGGGGCTTTTGATATAGAGGCGAGAGCATCACCTCTCTTTGTTGTTACCAAAACTTTTTAATGAGCAAGAAATCTTCTCTATGCCTTATTACTTAGCCAGTCCGCCACTCAAGTGCCCACAATAGGAGGGAAGATCTGAACGGAAAAAAAACGAAAATATATGAATTGTATAGCTTTAATCCACTGGTGGCTAACTATATACATATACAGTATAACAAGTCAGCGATAGGCTGATGCTTTCTTCTTCGTTTTATCTGTATTTAGTGAGTGGCTTTCACTTTCAATGTCGTCAAAGACAACTAATTGTTGTTAATAGAACATAATTCTTAAGGAAATAATTTTCCGTTCCTTTTAGTACTTTTCTATTCAATGGCGGATTTCTATTTTCATACTTTTTTATTTGCCTATGAACTTTAACATACGTTTCAACTTTGAATAAAAGAATTCAGAAGTGTTCTGTGACTTTTTTATTAAGAACATTCCCCCAGGATTTGTTAATCCTGATGACTTCCTGGAAGAATTAGTCGTAATTACGAATTGATGATGCTAATGATCACCTAGAAGTAATGATTAAGATTTCCTGGTGATTACCAGGAAACGAATAATAATTAAGATTTGCTGATGATTATCTGAAAGTGAAGAGCAGTAATTAAGATATTGCTGACGCTACCTGGAGAGAAAAAAAAAATTCAGATTTGGTTTAGGATTACTTTACCTGGAAAATAAAGTTGCTAGAGACTATGAAGTATGTCTTTCTTTCTTTCTTTCTTTCTTTTAAACGTCATGTAGTAAAAAAAAAAAAAAAAAAAAAAAAATCTTAGGCTATGTCCTGCCCTTCTTTCTGTATGACTGATTAATACATTTTACCCGATATGCACCCAACATTCGTATAAAAGCGTCCCCTCCTTCCCACAGATCTTTTACAGAGATCTCCCACAGATACCTAGTTCCCGGACGTATCAAACGGGTGTTCAAAGAGAACGCTAAATTATACATTTCTATCACATAAGGCACGAATAATGGCAGAACGGAACCTGTATGGATTTAAGGTTTGTAAGCGAAAGTAACAACAAAAATAACATTAAAACTTGATGGTAATGAAAACAAAAATAAGGATCAAATATAAATGTAACAAATTTTATTCCTATTCTAATTACTATGATTACTATCATACCTGTTATTGTTTTTATGATTATTATTATTATCATTATTATTATCATTATTATTGATTTTGTTATTACGATTATCATTATAATAGTAATAATAATAACAATAATAATAATAATTATTATTATTATTATTATTATTATTATTATTATTATTATTATTATTATTATTATAATTATTATTATTATTATTATTATTATTATTGCTGTTGTTGGCAAAATTTCCATACCACTATCCTCAACAAAATTTAAGAAAATAACAATATAAAGTAGAAACATTACTTCCCCATACTGCCTTATGAAATTGTTTATTCTCATGTGTGCCAGATTTGAACGAAATTGTTAATGGTAATAAAGCCGAAAATAATAGTAATTACAGCGGTATGTAGACACTAAAGCTGTTGCTAATTTAGATTTGAAGAGCACCAATAATAGTAATGTAGTGGACATAGGGGTATGATGCCAGTCGTCTATCTCTCCTTAAAAATAATAATAATAATGATAGAATAAAAAATAGCAATAATAACAATAATTAGTTTCTCCCACGACAACCTGGTATAACTGTTAGTCCCTTTGGAGCGCAAAATCTAAGGGAGACCGTACGCCTCATTTAACTACGTATTAAAAGTTAGTTAGAAGAAGGAAAAAAGATGCCACTGTGTCTCTTACGGGTTATTAATATGGAGGCGGGAGCTTCACCTCTCTTTGTGGTTACCAAAACTTCTTAATGAGCAAGAATCATCAACTTGGACTCGATGTTTCACTGTGCATTTTGATAAGTATATCGTCACTGAAATTTATTTTACTATAATCTGCCACTCGTGTCCACAATAGGAGGCACTAATGTCAAGGGAAGATCTGGACAGGAAAATACGAAAATATATGTTATATATGGCTTTAGTTTTCGTTTATCTGTCATCAAGTTTATATAATATCATTTTTTATTCAAGTTTTTATCAATACTTTAAAATGTTCCTTGAGGATTTCACTATCCACATACGCAAGATCTAAAACTGATCTGTGGTAAAGAGGTTCACCCTTTCGAGCAGTAGTTGCTACTGACTAAGGCTGGAGACACCCCAGACTACGCTGTTATGTGTGTGCCTGATTTAGGGATTTGTACTGATTCTACAGTAATACTGCAGTGCGTTTCGATCCGCATATTCAGCTATTTGGCTATGTCCATTGGTGACTAATTATTCTTTCAGATAGGCTGGTGCCCTCTTCTTCGTTTTACTCGTAGCTGGTGAGTGGCTTTCATTTTCATATCCGAGAGTCAAGCGGAAATTATCTTTATGTACTTTATTACTAATTGTTTTTAACTTAACATGGTGCTTAAGAAAATAATTGCAGTTCCTTTTAGTTCTTTTCAATTTTATGGATAGATTTTAACTTTCATACTTTTCATTGCCTTATGAAATTAAACTTGCGTTTCAACTTTGAATAAAAAGAAATCAGAACTATTCTGTGACGTTTTAATAAGAACATTCACCCAAGAATTGTTAATCCTGATGACTTCCTGGAAGAATTAGTCGCAGATATGATTTGCTGATGATTTCTTGGCTAAACAGAATCATTATAGATTTAAGGTCTGTAAACTATAGTCAAAACAAAAATAACATTTAAAAAAACGTCCTCATCCTCCCCGTTCAAGTTACGTCCTGCCATTCTTTCTGCATGGCTGATGCATAAACTTTTCATTATATGCATCCAACATTCGTATAAAAGCGTTCCCTCCTTTCCAAACATCTTCTACACTTTAACTTCTCCCTCAGTATACCTCGTTCCCGGACGTATCAAACTATTATACATCTCTATCAAGTGTGGTACGAATAATGCTTAACGGAATCTGTATGGATTTAAGGTCTGTAAACTAAACTCGATGATGAATAAAATAATTACGATTAAAATGATAAATATAGTTATTAATTTCAAACTTTATTCCTATTCTAATTACTTCCACAATTATTATTTTTTATCAGAAAGGTTATTGTTTTTATTATCAATATTGTTATTATCATTATTGTTGTTGTTGTTGTTGTTGTTGTTGTTGTTGTTGTTGTTGTTGTTGTTGTTGTTGTTGTTGTTGTTGTTGTTGTTGTTGTTGTTAATTATTTTCATTATAATTTTTTCATTATTAACATTACTTTCATTATTATTATTACCAGCATATTTATTGTTGTTAATGTTATTACTCAAATAATACACCTACTACTACTAATAATAATAACAATAATAATAATAAAATTGACATAGCAAAATTTCCAAGTAACTATCCACAATAGAATCTAAGAAAATACCCCATCCTACCTTATGAAACTGTCTATTCTCATGCGTGCCATGTTTGAACATGTCACGACATTGGTAATGATAATACAGTTAGAATAGCAGTAATAACCGTGTGTTGTAGATATTAATAATGTTAATTCAGATCTGAAGAACACCAATAATGGTAATGTAGTGTACTTGGCAGTTTGATAACAGTTCTCCACCTCTCTTTTGGAGAAAAAAAAGTTATTGGCTTCTCACACGGCAACCTGACATAATCGTTAGACCCTATTATGAAGGCGCAGACCAAAGTGAAAAGTTTACGGTCCCTCTGGACCACAAAATCTACGCGGTCCGTACGCCACATTTAACTACGCGTTACCTACTGATTGACGAAGGAAAGAGATGCCACTGCGTCTCTTAAGGGGCTGTTGATATGGAGGTGAGAGCATCACCATTCTTTGGGATTACCAAACTTCTTAATGAGCAAGGAATCATTTACTTGGACTTCATAATGCTTTTTAATTTTGTTAGCCACAATAAGTATATCTTCACTAAAATTGATTTTACTACTATCCGCCACTCCAACACTCACAACAGGAGGCACTAATATCATGGGAAGATCTGGATGGGAAAAAAACGAAAATATATCATATATATGGCTCTAATCCATTTGGTGGCTAACTATTCACTCTGATACATATACATTAGAACAGGTCAGGCGATACGTTGATGTCCTCTTCTTCGTTTTACTCATATTTAATGAGTGGCTTTCATTTTGAGTGTCGTGAGTCAAGCGGAACTCTTTATTCTTTACTTAATTGTTGTTTTTTCTTAGTGGAACATGATCCGTTTCCGTTCCTTTTAGTTCTTTTCTAGCTAATGGGTAGCTTTCTATTTCATACTTTTAAAGGTTTACGAACTTTAACTTACGCTTCAACTTCAAATAAAAGAATTGAGAAGTGTTTTGTGACTTTTTAATACTACCAAGATTTGTTAATCCTGATGACTTCCTGGAAGAATTCGTCGTAATTACGATTTGCTGATGCTGATGATCACTTAGTAGTAACGTTGATTAAGATATCCTGGTAATTAGCAGGAAGTGAATAATTATTAAGATTTACTGATAATTACCTGCAAATGAAGGGCAGCAATTAAGATTTTGATTATTCCAACTGGAGAGAAAAATAATACAAATTACCGTACCTAGATAAAGCTGCTTTATTTATTTACTTTTTTTGTATGGCTGATTCATATATTTTACACAATATGCACTCAATATTCGTATAAAACCGATCCCTCCTTTTTCACAGATCTTTTACAGAGATCTCCCTTAGTGCACCTAGTTCCTGGACATATAAAACGGGTATTGACAGAGAACGTTACTGTTACACTTCTATCAAGTGAGGCACGAATAATGGCTAAACGTAATCGATATGAACGTAAGGCTTGGAAACTAGAGAAACAACAAAAAATACATTAAAACATGAGAATAATGAAAACAATAATAACAACAAATTCAAATCTCATTCCTATTCTAATCATACTTATCATTATTATGATTATGATCATAACTTTTATTGTCTTTATTGTTACTATTATTATCTTTATTACTATCATTATTGTTTTTTATTCAGATTATCATCATCATCATCGATAATATTATTATTATTATTGTTATTGTAGCAAAATATCCATACCAATATCCTCAACAGATTCTAAGAAAATTGCAGAATAAGTAGAAACATTGATTCCCCATACTGCCTTATGAAACTGTCTATTCTCATGCGTGCCAGGTTTGAACGACATTGTGAATGGTAAGACAGGTAAAAATAATAGTAATAAAAGCGTTATGTAAATACTGAAGCTCTTCCTAATTAACATTTAAAGAGCACTAGTAATGGTAATGTAGTGGACTTAGGGGTATGATGCTAGTCCATCTCTCTTAAAAAATAATAATAATTATGATAAATGAATAAATAAATAAATAAATCTTATTGGTTTCCCCCTCGGCAACCTGGCATAATAGTTAGTTCCTTTTATTGAAGGCGCAGACCTTCAGGAGAAAAGTCTGCGTCCCTCTGGAGTGCAAAATCTACGGCGTCCGCACACCACAGTTAACTACCTATTAACTGCTGCTTGACGAAGGAAAGAGATGCTAATACGTCTGTTGCTATGGAAGCGAGAGCATCACCTCTCTTTAGGGTTACCAAAACTTCTCAATGAGCAAGGACTTCACTATGCTTTTTAAATTAGTTAGCCACCATAAGTATATTGTCACTGAAATTTATTTAATATATGAAATGTATGGCTTTAATCCATTGGTGGCTAACTATATGCATGCACATTAAAACATATACATTAAAATAGGTCAGCCTGATGCTCTCTTCTTTGTTTTACTTGTATTTAGTGAGTGACTTTATTTAATGGAAGGATTTCTACTCGTATACCTTTTATTATCTTGTGAACTTTCAATAGAAATATTCACCCAATATTTGTTAATCCTGATGACAAGCTGGAATAATTCGTCGTACTTATGACTTGCTGATGTTGATGATCACCTAGAAGTAATGATGATTAAGATTTCCTAGTGATTTCCAGGAAAGGAATACTAATTAAGATTTGTTTATGATTACCTGGAAGCGAAAGCAGTAATTAAGATTTTGCTGACGCTACCTGCAGAGGAAAATAATTCAGATTTTGTTTAGGATTCCTCTCCCTAGAAAATAAGGTTGCTTGAGACTATGCAATAACTTTTTTTTTAATCTTACATCTTGTATTTAAAAAATGTTTATCGTCCCCGCTTTGGTTACGTCCTACCTTTCCTTCTGTATGTCTGTTTCATACATTTTACACCATGTGCACCCAACATTCGTATAAAAGCGTCCCCTCCTTTCAACAGATCTTCTACACGTTAACTTCTCCCTCAGTATACCTCGTTCCCGGACGTATGTAACGGGTGTTGACAGAAAACGCTACTATTACATATCTCTATCAAGTGAGGCAGGAATAATGGCTAAATGGAATTAATATGGAATTAAGATCTGTAAACTAAAGTAACAATAAAAATAACATTATGATAATTACAACAATAGTAACTATTAAATTAATAAGTAACAATTATTAATTTCATTGCTTTATCCCTGTTCAAATTCCTATCATGATTATATTTTTTATGATTATTTTTATGACTTGTTTTTATCCTCATTGTTATTATTATCATTATTATGATTATAATCATAAGTATTATCTTTTTTATGACCATTATTATTTTATTATTATTATTATTATTATTACTACTACTATGTTATTCTTCCTTTTATACTGGTTATTATTATTGTTGTTATTCTTGTCATTATTGTTATTATTATTATCATTTTTATTATTACTATTTTCATTATTATTACTATTATCTTTCTTTTTATTATTAACATTATATTATTAATATTATTATTATTATATTTTTGATTGTCATTTATTATTATTATCAATTATTATTATTATAATTTTTATAATCATAATTATGATTAAATTTAAAAAAAATTAAAATATAAAATCAAAAATCAATAAATAAAAATAAAATAAATAAAATTAAAATAAAATTAAAATAATAAATAAAATAAAATAAAATAAAATAAAATAAAATAAAAATAAAAAAATAAAATTAAAATTAAAATCTTAATTTCAATAACTATAATGACAATAAGAATAAGAATAATAACAAAAATGACAAAAATAATAGTAACAATGACAATAATGATAATAAAATAGTAATACTAATGATAATTATAATATTCATAATAATAATAATCATAGTATTTAAAACGATAACAATCTCAACGATAAGGATGATCATGATAATGATGAAACTAATGCTGAAAATCTTAGGAATGATAATAATGATCATCAGCATAGTTAAGATTATAATTTTAACAATTACAATAGTAATGATAATAAAAACGATAGTAAAAATATGAATAGCGATAAACAAAATAATACTGATAATAATAATGATAGTAATAACAATAACAATAATAAACATGATAATAGTGATAAATATAATATTAATATCAATAATGTTAATAATGATAATGATAATGATAATAACAATAGTCAAGAACAATAATTATGATACTGATAACGACAAAGATAACAATATGATAATGCAAAGAATATAAATCACAGATAATAATGGGAATAATGATGATAATAATAATAATAATAATAATAATAATAATAATAATAATAAAATAATAATAATAATAATAATATAATAATCATAATGGTAATAAAAATAGAAATAATAATAAAAATAACAATGATAATACTGATAATGATAAATATTATAATAACGCTATTGAATATAATGATAATTATGATATCGAAAGCACCGAGAACAATGATTTTCTGACATGGCAAAATCTAAACAATTCTCAACAGTACCTAAGAAAATTGCAGCATAAAGTAGAAACATGAATTCCTCATCCTGCCTTATGAAACTGTCATTTCTCGAGCGTTCCAGCTTTGAACGACATTGATAATGATAATACAGCTGAAAATAGTAGTAATAACAACGTTAGATATTGAAGCCGATGCTAATTAAGATTTGAAGAGCACCAATAATGGTAATATAGTGGACTTGGCGGTATGATACCAGTCGTCCATCTCTCTATTAAAAGAATAGATAAATAAATTTAAACTTATTGGTGTCTCCCTCAGCAGCCTGGCATAATCGTTAGACCCTATTATGACGGACACAGGCGAAAAGTCTCCGGTCCCTCCGCAGAACAAAATCTACGAGGAGTGCACGCCACATTTAACTATGTGTTAAAAGCTGGTTAGACGAAGGAAGAGATGCCGCTACGTCTCTTACGAGGCTGTTAGTCACCATAAGTATGTCGTCACCAAAATTTACTTTACTACAATCCGCCACTCTAACGCCCACAACAAGAGGCACTAATATCAAGGGAAGATCTGAACGGGAAAATACGAAAATATATATGTATGTCTATTTTTTTCTGACAAATTTTAAACATTATTGCAATTTATTTATGAATACTTCGAAAAAGTTCCTTGAGGATTTGACTACCCACAAACACAAGATCAAAATCTCATCTTTGATAAAGGAGGAGTAGCTCTGGAGACAGCGCAGACTACACTGTCCTCCTTTTGTGTGTGTGTGCTTGATTTAGGGATTTGTACTGATTCTACAGTAATACTGCAGCACGCTTCGATCCGCATATTCAGGTATTTGGTTGTGTGAATTCTCTATTGGTGACTAACTATTCATCCAGATACATATCGATTAAAGTAGGCCAGCGATAGGATGATGCGCTCGTCTTCGTTTTCTCGTATTATGTGTTTTCATTTTCAATTTCGTGAGTTTAAGCGGAACTATTATTATTTTATCATTAATTGAACATGGTTCTTAAAGAAGGAAATGATGTTCCGTTCCTTTTAGTTCGTTTCTGTTTAAAGGGTGGGTTTCCTAGTTTGTATTGCCTTATTAAATTAACCTTACGCTTCAACTTTGAATAAAAGAATTCAGAAGTGTTCTGTGACTTTCAGATAAGACCTTTCCCCAAAGCTTTGTAAATCCTGATGACTTCCTGGAGGAATTAGTCGCAATTACGATTTGCTGATGCTGATGATCACCTAGAAGTAATGATGATTAAGATTTCCTGGTGATTACCAGGAAGTGAATGATAACTGAGATTTGCTGACGATTACCAGGAAGTGAAGATCAGTAATTAAGATTTAGCTGAAGCTACCTGGAGAGAAAAAAGAATTCAGATTCTGTTTAGGATTACCTTAGCAGATTAAAAAAAAGATGCCAGAGACTTTTAAATTGCTTTATTCGAAATCCTTCATACGTTACGTAGTAGAAACTAATAAAAAAACATTTAAGAAAAACGTTTTCATTGTCCCTGTACAGGTTACATCCCGCCATTATTTCTGTATGACTAATCTATGCATTTTACACCGTATGCACATAACATTCGTTTTAAAGTGTTCCCTCCTGTCCACATAATGGCAATAAGATAATGCACTGATAAAATACTAATAGTATGATGACAATAGTAATAACATTAATTAAGGATGATAATGATTCTTGTCATGATTCTTTTATTACTATTTTTTAATGATATTACTACTAGATAAGAATAATGATAAATTAAATTATGATAATGATAACAATTGATTATAGTAATAATAATGATGATGATGATGGTGATGGTGATGGTGATGGTGATGGTGATGATGGTGATGATGATGATGATAATGATAATGATAATGATAATGATAATGGTAATAATAATAACAGTAATAATGACAATAATTGTTATAATTATTATAAGACTGGTAATGATTATGATGATAGTGATAATGATAACAACAATAATAATAGCAGTAAAGATGATAAGTATAATAACAATAACCATTGTTATGATAATTCATTGATATCATTGTTGTTGTTTTTGTTGTTATTATGATTATTATCATGATTATTAGTATTATCCCTATTACTAATATCGTTATTACTGATATTTTTATCATTATCATAATTATATGGATGATAATGATAATGATAACTATTATCATCACCATTATCGTTAACACCATGATCATCACCATCATCGTTATCTTGAACATTTTTCTGTTGGTGTTTATGCAATAATGATGATGATAATGAGGATAATATCAACAATAACCACATGAACAATCGTGAAATAGTGTTTGTAATGGTAAAAATAATGAACTTAATAGTTAAAGGAACACTGGTGGTAATGGTAATGATTATAAAAAGAACAATAATATCGATAAGAATTACAATTTATAAAGAAGAATGATAATGAGGATCATAATAACGATAACTTTTATTATAACTCTACTTTCTTCAGTCCTACTGCATGCAAGCATATTCAAGTGAATTTTACATCTTGGTGTAAAATGGACAGGAATATTTAAGAATCACACACACGCGCGCGCGCCGCACACACAGAGACATATAAAGGCATCTTCTAGAAATCTTTCCGAATATTATTATCATTATAATCATTATAACTATCATCATTATCATTAGTGTTATTGCAATTACGGTTCTACTTCTTAGAGGCAAGTATATTACAATGAAGTAGTTAGACCGTCAGCTTATTGATATCTATAGTTTACAATCGGAATGAGGGCTTTTAAGAAGGAAGGTAGGAGGAGACGGGGAAATAAGGAGGGAGAGGAGGATGAGGCGGGGAAGGGGTCTGAAAGAAGAAAATGGGAAGGGATAATGAAGGGAAATCAAAGAGTCAAATGGAATAGGAAGGGGACGGGAGAGGCGGCTCAGAGAGGATGGAGAAGGAAGGGAAAGTGATAGGGGACTGAAGGAGGAAGAGGAAAGAAGTTGGAGGGAGGAAATGTGCCGTTGAAAGTGGGCAGGGAAGAATAAAATTAAGATTTCGGAGTGAGAGGAGATGGCAGAGCGGGGAAGAAAAGGAGAGGTACAGTAATCACAACGATAATAATAATAATGAAAATATGAGACTAACTGCCTATTAACGAATACTTTCACTACTACTACAAAAACGACCACTACTACTGTTGTTATCACTACACTACTTATAATAATAATACTGATAAGATGATAATGATAATAGCAAATAGTTATGAAAATA
>NC_051420.1:33180387-33182887 GCF_015228065.2 Penaeus monodon | reverse complement strand
ACTAATAATGATAATCATCATCATCATCATCATACTATTAATAACATCATAATCATATCAATAATCATAACGAAAATGTTAACCTCATTCCGAGTGACTCACTGTAGCAGAATGCTCTCGTCTTCGCAAAATTTGTGAATGAGGAGATAGAAAGGACAGAGGATTATTATGTCTTCTGTGTTGCCTTTCCTTCTTCCGATCTCCTTAATCTCTCATTTTTTATTATGTTTAGCCTCCTGTTTCCTCCCTTTCTCCTCTCTTCCTTTCTTTCTCCTTTATCTCTACGCTCTGTGCTTATTTGGTCTTTTTTATTGTATTTTCTTTTCGTTTCCTTTACTTCTAAGTGTTTGGTTTTTTTTTCTTGTCTTCTTTAACGTCTTTCTCTCTTTATTCGTGTTTCCTCATTATTTGCCGTTTTATTTTCTTTTTTCTCTTTTCTCTTTTCCTCATCATTGTTGTCTCTTTTCCCCTTCTTCCTCCATTTGGTGCTTAACCTTTCGCGCCTTTATCTGTTCGTTCTTTCTTTCTCTCTTTATTGCCTTCTTTTCCTGATATTTTCTTCCTTTTTCTCATTTTTATTCTCCTTTTCTCATTCCTTCCTTTCTTTTTAGACGTTTCTCTCTTTTCATTCTTTTACTCTCCTCGTTGTTTTCTTTTATGTCTCTCTTTTCCTTGTTTTCTTTTATATCTTTCTCTCCCTTGCTTTTTCTTGTTTTTCTCTCTTCCTTGCTTTCCCTTATTTCTCTCTCTCCCTTGCTTTCTCTTATTTTTCTCTTCTTTGTGTCTCCAGTTTCTTTCTCTCTCTTGCTTCTTTTGGTTTTTTCTCTCCCTGCTTTCTTTCCATCTCCGTTTCTTTGTTCTCCTTCTCCCTCCTTTCGCCTGTCTTTGTCTCCTTTTCTCACTCTTTTCTCCCGCACAGCGACGTCTCAGCATCCGGGCCAAGTCTACCTGTCTTCTCTCTTTCTTCCTTTCTCTTAGCTCCCTCTTTCCCTTGCTTCCAATTCTGCTTTGTCTGGTCACTTTTTATTTCGTTTCCTTCATTTTTTTCATGTATATGTTTGTTTGTTTTTGCACTTCTCCCTTTATCTATTCTCCACTCTCTTTCATCTTTTTCTTTTGCTTATTCCCTTTTCTTCCACTCATCTTTCGTTTCCTTTTATGTCTTTTAGTTCACTTCTCTTCCGTCCTTCTCCTATTTCTCTCCCCTCATTTTCGTTATTTTTTACCTGCCTTTCAACTTACATTGTCTTTCCTCTGCTCCCTCCCTTCTCTCTCTGTTCACATCCTTCGTGTTCTCTCTCCCTTCCCCTCCTCTTTTGTCCTGTTATCCTCCCTCACGCTTCCCTTTTCCCCATCCTTCCCGGCTCATCTCTCCCCTCCTTTAACCCCTTCCCGCCTCTTCCTCGTTCGCCCCTTTTCACCTCCCCCAGTGGTTAGTCACTAATCTTCCATCTTCTCTTCTTCCTATTTTAATCTTCCTCCTTCTCTTCTTCTTCTCTTCTCCTATTTTCAACTTCTCCCTTACCTTTACCCAATGTCTTCTTCATTCCCTCTCTCTATCCCTTTCACTCTTCTGTCCCTCCATCTTTTTACCTCCTAACCCGTCTCTTCCTCCTTCTCTTCTCCCCATTCTCCCTCCTTCCTCCCTCCTCCATCCCTTTTCCTCCCTCCTTGCTCTCTCCTTCCTCCCTCCTTCCTCCCTCCCCCCTCCCTTTTCCTCCCTCCTTGCTCTCTCCTTCCTCCCTCCTTCCTCCCTCCTCCCCCCCTTTTTCCTCCCTCCTTGCTCTCTCCTCCCTCCTTCCTCCCTCCTTCCTCCCTCCTCCCCCCCCTTTTTCCTCCCTCCTTGCTCTCTCCTCCCTCCTTCCTTCTACCTTTACCTCTCCGAGAAGAGCAGCTTGGAACAGCAAAAGTGCGAGAGAAAACGCCAGACCTCGATATCACCAGCAGCGTCGATGGGTGGGGGGAGGAGGAGGGAGGAATGAGAAGAGGGGAGGGAAGGAGGACGGAGGGAAGGAGGGAAGGAGGACGGGAAGATAGGTAGGAGGTGATCGGACGGGGGAGGAGGAGGAGGGGAGAGGAGGAAGGAGAGGGAGGAGGAGGGGCGGCGTCGTGAGGTGCTGCCTTAGAGAATTTTAAACTAAGGGATCGACACATTTAGAAGAATCAGCTGCATGGAATGACGCTGGAATTTTTCGCAGGACGGTTCTTATGGCGTCGATAATCGGGTGGCAATTTCCGCTTTACATATGATTTGTTACGTCACATATTATGTTTGGGGGAGAAATATTGCAGCATTTTCCAATAAGGCCTGGAGATGAGCCCGGCTGTGGGAGGGAGAGGGGGAAGGGGGGGCGGAGAAGGTGGGAGAGGGGGAGGGGGAGGCATGAGGGAGGGGGATGTAGAAGTAGGAAGAGGGGGAGAGGGAAGAAAGGGAGGCGTAGAAGGGGAATGGGGAGAGAGGTGGGGGAGGGAGATGGCTAAGGGGAGGAAGGGATAAAGG
>NC_051420.1:33156292-33170287 GCF_015228065.2 Penaeus monodon | reverse complement strand
AAGGGAGGAAAGAGAGAGGAGAGAATGAAAAGAGAAGAGAGAAGAGAGGAGAGAGAGAAGGGGAGAGAGAAGAGAGAGAGAGAGAGAAAGAGAAGGGACAGACAGACAGACAGACAGACAGACAGAGAAAGAGAGAGAAAAAGAGACAGAGAGAGACAGAGAGAGAGAGAGAGAGAGAGAGAGAGAGAGAGAGAGAGAGAGAGAGAGAGAGAGTGCCGGAGAGAGAGAGAGAGAGAGAAAATGTAAGAGAGAGAGAGAGAGAGCCGGAGAGAGAGAGAGAGAAAATTTAGAGAGAGAGAGAGAGATTGAGAGAGTGACAGAGAGAGAGAGAGAGAGAGAGAGAGAGAGAGAAGACAAAGGGAGAAAGGGAGAGAGTATTGTAGCAACTGTTGTTGATTCTCATATCCTTCTAATGAGTCTTAAGTACGAGAAAAATATCAGCGCTAATTGCAGAAAATAGTCGTTCTTCAAAATCTGTGAGGTCAGTGATGTTACAGTTTTAATTAGAATGTACCACCCCTTTTCTCCTTCTTTACCTTTCTTCTGCTTAGGGTACTCTTACATAAGGTAAAACATTTACGGTAACCCTGTCTTTTAAAGCGAACATGTTTTCTGTCTTTTACTTTGTGTGTTTATTTTATTAACGCATAGTCTTTTATGGCGTAAACTTGTTAATTTTTCACTTCTAATTCTATTAACTAATATGTAAATAAAACAACGAAGGGAAAAACAAGAAAACACTCGAAAATGCCAAAGGCCTTTTCGCTCTATTGCCACTTGAGGGCATGTCCTGAAGAAGCAAATCAGCGAATGGTCCTTTGGCACAGTCGTGTTATTCTTTTCCTCCTACGTTGTTTTTATTTACAATCAGCTGAGCACGAACCCTGCACATGGAATAAGATACAAAAGAATAAATTAGCATTTGAATATAAGCTTAACTTGGGTAATGCCCAAAGATCAATACCTTTTGTATACACTTTTGGGCGGATCGTGCACTCAGTTCGGGGAATTGGAGATCCATTTTCCCTTTTCCCTCACGATTAAATTTTCATTCTTCTTAAAGGTGAGAATGTCTCGGACCCTTGTGAAAAACACAACAGCTTCGCAGTGCTTTCCTGAGCCGTGGGAAAGGAAATGTTTAATAAATCGCCTTTTAGGGGAACAGTTTCCTTTTGCTGATTGGATGTCTATCGCAAGCACCAGTTGAGATATCGTAAGCCAGTTATATGTCATTCGTTTACAGTGGTTATCGTAGATATTTAAAAATAATTCTAAATGTGTATAACTACCTATAGCAGTGGGTCTGAACTTTTTTTTCACCGTGTCCATATATATATATAATATATATTATATATATATATATATATATATATATAAAATATAATATATATATAAAATATATATATATATAATATATATATAATAATATATATGTGTGTGTGTGTGTGTGTGTGTTGTGTGTTTTGTGTGGGTAGGTGTGTGTGTGTGTGGGGTGTGTTTTTGTGTGTGTGTTGGGTAGGGGGGGGGTGGGTGTGTCTGTGTGTGTGTTTTTGGGGGTGTTTGTGTGTGTGTGTATATATTATGCATATTTATATACTTATATATATCTTTTTTTTTTTTAACAGCACTTCATTCTACTGCAGGGCATAGGCCTCTCTCAGTTCACTATTGAGAGGTTATTTGGCAGCCCTTCCTAATCAACCGCGGTTCGGCGCGCTAACTCCTTGTGCCATAATATACATATATATGTATGTGTGTGTGTGTATATAAAATTTTAAATATATATATATATATATATATATATATATATATTAATAAATAATATATATTTTAATATAATTTGATATATATATATAAAAGATATATATATATATAAAAATAAAATATGTAATATACATATATAAAAATGAACATATAATAAAATATTTAAAATATATATATATATAATATAAAATTATATATAATATATATATATAATTATATTTTATGTATTATTTTATCTATTAAATATATATATATTATATTATAAAATAAAAATATATATATAAAATATATATATATATATAATATAATATTATATATAAATGCCGCGATGGTTCAGTGGGGTAGAGCACTGGTCGCGAATATCGCCTTGAGAAATCAAACGCAGGTGTCGTAGGGAAAGTCACCATGTCAACGCGTCGAACCGCGGTTGATAGGAAGGGCATCCATTCAGGTAAAGGTGGCACTGCCAAATTAGGAAGAGGCCTAGATCCTGCAGGGAAGAAATGGCTGTTGAACAAACAAACAGACATGTATGTGTATATATAAGTATAAAGTATATATATATATATTATATATATATATATTATATATATATATATATTACATAAAAAAATGTATATATATATATAATATATATATAATATAATATATATAAAATTTTTTTTTTTTTTTTTTTTTTTTGTGGTGTGTGTGTGTGTGGGTGTGTGGGGTGGTGTTGGTTGTGTTGGTGTGGTGCTTATTTATACATTAATTTTAATTTTTTTTTTTATATTTTTTTTTTTTTTTTTAATTTTTTTATTCTATATTTTATTTTTTATTATTAAATATTTATTATTTATATATATATATCAATATGTAGGGGGTTGTTAATGTATAGATATTTAAATAATGATAGAAGATAAAAATCATACATTATTTATATTACATATATTATATATTTATATATTTATAATTATATTATATATTATATATTATAAAATTAATATTATATATGATTATATATATTATTTTTTTATAAAATTTAATTTATATTATTTTTATTTTTTTAGCTGTGTATGTATGCCTGTTGTCTTATATTTGTTTTTGGGTTGTGTTTGTGGTGTTTGTGTGTGTGGGTGTGTGTTGTGTGTGTGTGTGTGTGTGTGTGGGGTTTTTTGTGTGTGCGTGTGTTTTGTATTTGCCGTACATAGGGGGACCTACAAACACTCGAACCACGGAGGGGGAGAAAATGTCCAACTAAATGCAAAGCCCCTCCCTAAAATATAAAAAATAATGGGAATTTTCGATAGATCCCGTTTTAAAAAAAAAAAAATTAATTTTTAAAAAATTTAAAAAAAAATAAAAAAGAATGCAGATGTAAAGAAAAAAGAAAACCGTACGGGAAATTAAAACCCATCACTAAAAGTTAAAAATTTGGGCGTGTTTTTAAGCGGCAGCGTGGGGGGGGGCCCGGGATACTTAAAGTGAAAAAAATATGGGGGTGCGTTTTTGGAAATTAAAAAAGGAACCCTTTTTGGGGGGGGAAAAGATATTGGTAATGAGTTCTGAAAAATGGAGGATGGGTAGGTGTTGGATTTTTGCTCAAAAAAAAAACACATTTTTGGGAAAAAAATTGGGGGGGAAAAATTTTTTAACATTAAAATTTAAATAGATTTTATTTTTAAATAAAAATATAAAAAATTTTTATAATTTTAATTAAAATATATATAAAAAAAATAAAAAAAAATTTAATAAATTAACAAGCAAAAAGAAAAAAAAAATTTTTAAAAAATTAAATTTTTAAAAAAATTAAAAAGAGAGAAGAGAGAGCGAGAGAGAGAGAGAGAGAGAGAGAGAGAGAGATTTGTGGTGTGTGTGTTTTGTGCGTGCGCGCGGTGTGTTTTGTTGTATGTGGTGTGTCTGTGTGTGTGTGGTGGGTGGTGTGTGTGTGGGGTTTGGTGTGGTGTGTGTGTTGTGTGTGTGTGTGGTTTTTTGGGGTTTGTTGTGGTGTGTGTACGTGGTGTGTGTGTGGGGGTTGTGTGTGTGTGGTGTTGTGTGGTGTGTACGTGTGTGTTTTTTGCGGTGTGTGTTTTTACTGTAAATATTGGAAACAAACACTAAAATAAATAAAAAAAACTACCAATGATTTAATGTGAAAATACCCCGGGGATTATGATCCCCCCTCGGAAGCATTTTTAGTTATGAACACTGGTGTTGAGAAGTTTTCATAATAAATTAAAATAAATATTTACGAAAAAAAACTTTAAAAAATTTAAAAAATTAAGTACTTGTAAAAAAAAAAAATCTAAAAAAAGCAGAAGATTCTTTGGCAATGAACAGTATTTCTCGTAAAATTGTCATTGTTATTTTTATTATTTATTTTTATTGTTATTATTTATTTCATTTTTATTAATTTTTTTTATTTATTTTATTATTTTATTGTTATGTATTGATATTGTTTTTTTTGACAATTTTTCTTACTTTATTATCATTTTATCATTATCATTTCATTATTATTTTCACTATTTTTATTTGCTATTTTTTTTCATCGTTATTATTATTATCAACTATTTTTGACATTATTAGCTCACCCTTATTTACTTTTTTATTATACGCCATCAGCATAATATTTTGTTTTTCATTTACATCATAGTCATTATTAAATCACAAAATAGTGTTTGTAGTAAAGAAGTAAAGTAGGGCGGTAGTAATAGTGGGAGCAGTAGTGGTAATAGTAGCGGGACTATTAGTAATAGTAGTAGTTGGATAATTGGTAGAAGTAATGGTAGTAGTGGTAGTACTGTATTTTTTAATTGGGGGGGGTTTTAAATAAAATAACGTAGTGTAGTAGAGTAGTAGTATACTTGGGTGGTAGTAAAAGGGTATGGTAGCAGTAATATAATAGTTTAGAGCAGCAGGGTTTTGATAGTATAAAGGGATAGTAGTGTGGGAGTAGTATAGTTGCAGTTTTGTAGTGAAGAGTAATAAAAAAATAGCAAATTTGTAGTAAGTAGTAGTATAGTAATAGTAGTAGAAGTAGTATACGTAGTAGCAGTAAATAGTAGAAGTAGTAGTAAAAATAATGTGCAGTAGCGAAGTAGCAGTATAGTATTTTAAGTAGTAGTGTAGTTTGCAGTAGTAGTAGTAGCAGTAGTACTACAAGTAGAGTACAAAAAAGTAAATAGCGTTTTAGTGGCGTATAGTACAAATTTGTATCAGTAATGGAAAAATAACAGTAGGGAGTAGAAGTAGTGTACAGTAGTAGTAGTACTATAAAAAAGTAGCAAGGGAGTAGCAGTAGTAGCAGTAAGTACTAGCAGTACAGTAGTAGTAATAAGTAAGTAGTAAACGTAGTTTGTTTGAAGTAGTAGGGGGCATTTAAAAAGAAGTAACAGTAATAGTAGAAGTATAGTAGCAGTTTGTAGTAGTAGAAAAAGTGTATAATAGAAATAACAATAAATAGTAGAAGTAGTATAGCAGTAGTAAAAGCAGTGCAGTATAGTAAAATGCTAGTACATAGTAAGAGAAGTATAGTAGTAGCAGTAAGAAGTAACAGTAGTAGAGAAGTAGTAGTAGGGAGTGTTAGTATAGTATAGTATGAGTAAAAGTAGCAGTAGTATAGAAGTAGTAGTAGCAGTAGAGTAGTAGTATTTTGCAGTGTTAGTATAGTAGTAGTGTAGTAGTAAATATAGATAAAATAGTAGGAAGTAGTAAATAGCAAAATAGTAGTAGTAGTAATAGCAGTGTTAAATAAAATAGTAGGGTTTTGTAGTTTGTAGCAGTTTTGTAGTAGAAATAGTAGTAGCATAGTAGGAATTGTAGTAGCAAAATTTATAGTATTTGTAGCAGGGTTTTAAAAGTAGTAGCAATGTAGTAGTAAAGTAGTAATTTTGAAAATAGTAGTAAGTAGTAAGTAGGGGGGGAAAAACAGTTTGTATAGTAGTAGTGTAGATATAGTAGAGTAGTCTTTGAGAAAAAAAAATTCAAATAGCAGAGCAGAGAAAATAGTAGTTCTAATAGCAGAGTAGTAGTAGTAGTAAGCAGTGTAGTAGAGTAGTAAATAGTAGTAGGGGGAGGAGTAGTAGTACAGTAGTTATAGCAGTGTAGTAAGTAGTAGTAAAGTAGTAGCAGGAAAAGTAGTAGTAGTAAAGTAGTAGTAGAGCCTAGGAAGGGGAGAGTAGTAGTAAGTAGTAGTAGAAGTTTTGTAGTAAATTAGTAGGGCATGAATTTTAGGGTAAAATTTGTAAGTAGTAAATTTGCAGTAGTAGTTAAAACAGTAGTAGTACAGTAGTAGTCATAGTAGTAGTAAAAGTTTAGTATAGTAGTAGCAGTAGAGAGCAAAGTATTGTAGTGGGGAGAAGTAGTAAGTGTATGTAGTAGAGTAGCGTAGTAGTAGGCAGTAGAATTGTTTGTGTAGAAATAGTAGTAGAGTAGTAGTGAAAACAGGGTTTTAATTGTAGTGGGGAAGAGTAGAGTGAGTAGTAGTACAGTAGTAGTGAGAGTGTTTGTATTTAGAGAGTAGAGTAGCCAGAGTAATTGTAGTGGAGAAGTAATAGTAGAGTAATAGGAAGCAATAGTGTAGCAGGTATAGCAGTAGTATAAAATAGTAGTAAAAGGTAGTAGTAGTAGTAAAGGGAGTAGCAGTATTAGGGGGAAAAAGTAGTTTTTAATTGTAAAATGGTAGAAGTATAGCGAGTTTTGAGTAGTAAAATAGCAGTAGTTTGGGTTTTAAAAGGGGCAGTAGTAAAGGGGAGAAATAGAGCAGTAGAAATAGTACAGATATATAGTAGTAGAATAATAAAAAAGTAGCAGTAATAGTAGTAAGTAGCAATAGTAGTAGCAGTAGTAGTAGCAGTAGTTTTAATAGAGCTAAGTAGAAGTTGTAGTAGTAGTAGTAGTAGAAAAAATTAGTAGTACCGTATAATTGGTAGAAATAGTAGTAGTTATAGAGTAGAAAAAATAGTCGTAGTAGAAAGTAGTTAGAAGTAGTAAATTAGTTTGGGAGTTAGGAAAAAATTTTGCAGTAGAGTATGTAGTAGAAATAGTAGTAGCAGTAGTAAATTAAAAAAGGGTAAAGGAGTAGCAGTAGTAGTAGTAGAGTAGGGAGTAGTAAGTAGGAATAGAAAAGTAGTAGAGTAGTAGTGTAGTTAATAGAAATAGTAGTAGAGTAAGTTTTGGGTAGTAAAAAATAAAATAGTGTAGAGTAGTAGTACAGTAGTAAAAAGTAGTAAAATAGTAGAATAGAAGAAATAGTAGGTGTAGAAATATAAGTAGAGAGCAGTATAGTAGGTAGTAGTTTTGTAAATAAAGTTAGAGTAGCAAAGAGTAGTAGTAGGTAGTAGTAGCAGTAGTAGTAGTAGTAGTGTTGTATAGAGTAGTAGTACAGTAGTTCATAGTGAAAAATTTAAAAAGTAAGTAGTTTTGCAAAATGTAGAAATAGAAGTAAATAGTAGCAGTAGTAGAATATAGTGCAGTATAGTAGCAGTGTAGTAGAGGAGTTGTTTTGTAGTGAATAGTAGTAGCAGTAGTAGTAGTAGAGAAAGAAGTAGTAAGTTTAGAATTTTAAATTTTAGCAGTAGTAGAATTTTGAAGTAGAAGAGTAGTAGAATAGAAGTATTTTGTGCAATTAGAGGTAAGTAGCGTAGTAGTAGCAGTATATAGCGTATATAGCAAATAGAGTAGTAAGTAAGAATAGAATAGTAGTAGAAAAGTTTTGATGTAGTAGGGAGTAGTGAGAGAGAATAAAATGTAGTAGCAGTATAGTTTAAAAGTAGAATAAGAAGTAGTAGTTAGGAGTAGTTAGTAGGTATATTAGCATTTGTAAGGTGAAGTTTAGTAGTTTAGCAGTAGTTTTGTGAGTAAAAGCAGTAGTAGTAGCAGTAGTAGTAGCAGTAGTAGTAGAAATGAGTAGCAGTATAGTAGCAGTAGTAGTAGCAGTAGTAGTAGCAAGTTGAGGGTGAGGAAGTAGTATAAAAGCTATAGTAGGGAGAGAAAACGTAGTAGAAATAGATACAGAGTAGCAGTGTTTTCATTGTAAAGTAAAACAGTAGTAAAATAGTAGAAAAAATAGAAGTAGTATAGCGTTAGGGGGAAAGGGGAGTAGTGTAGCAGTAGTATTAGCAGTAAGGTGTAGC
Organism: Penaeus monodon; assembly: GCF_015228065.2. NCBI lineage: Eukaryota > Metazoa > Arthropoda > Malacostraca > Decapoda > Penaeidae > Penaeus > Penaeus monodon. Next base: position 33,162,410 of record NC_051420.1, on the reverse strand, counting down.
AGTATATAGAGTAGTGAATAGAAGTAGAGTAAAAAAACAGTAAGTAGTAGAAGGGAGGGTTTTGTAGCAGGGTTTGTAGCAGTAGTAGTAGCAGTATAGAATAGAAATATAGTAGCCAGTAGTGTTAAAAAGTAAATATAGTAGAAGAATTAGAATTTTAAATAGGGTAGGAGGTTTTTAAAGGAAGTAGAAGAATAGTAGTAGAGTAGCGTAGTAGTAGTAAATAGAAGAATAAAAGTTTTTAGAGTTAGTAGTAAAGGGAGTAGTTAGTAAGCAGTAGTAGTGCGTTGTAGTAGAGTAAGTTGTAGCAGATAGAAATTTGAAGTGTAGGGGTAGTAGTAGCAGTAGTGTAGAGTTAGAAAAAATAAAAAGTAGTTTGAGATAAAGAGATTTTAGCAGTAGTAGTAGAAGTAGTAGTAGCAGAGTAGAGAGTAGTGTTTGCAGTGTAGTTTTGTAGTAAAAGGAGTAGAGTAGCAGGAAAAAAGGATAGTAGCCAGTAGTAAAAGTAGTAAAAGAAAGGGAAAAAGAGTAGAGCAGTAGTAGTAAGTAGTTAAAATAGTAGTGTAAGTAAAAATAGTAGATTAGTAGTTTGCAGAGTGTAAAAAAAGTGTAGTAGCATTTTAAATAGGTAAGTAAATTGGGGAGAAGAATGAAAAGTAAAAAAAGGAGAGTAGTAAAAAGTATGTAGAAGTAAAAAGAAATAGTATAAACATGTAGTAGAGGTAGGTAGTAGAGTAGTTTTGTAGAAGTAAATGTACAGTAGAGTAGTTTGTAGAGTAGAGGAGTAGTAGCAGTAGTAGTAGCAGTAGTAGTAAATAGAGAATAGAAGTAGTATAGCAGGTAAGAGTAGTAGTAGAGATAGAAAAAGTAGAGTGCGTTTTGTAGTAAAGTAGAAAATAGTAGAGCAGTATAGTAGATGTAGTAGCAGTAGGTCAGTAGTAGGGAAAAAAATTTAAAATAGTAGAGTAGTGTAGCAGTTTGTGTAGCCCTAGTAGTCAGTAGAGAATAAAACGAAGAGTAGAGTAGTAGTAGTATTAAATAGCATTTGTAGTGCAGTAGTAGTAAGTAGAGTAAGTAAGAAGAATAGAAGTATAGATAGGCAGTAGTGTAGCATTAGTAGTAGAAGTTTTGGTAGGAGTAGGAGCTAGAGTAGTAGTAAAAGTAGGAAAGAGTAGTAGTGCAGTAGTAGTGCATTGTAGATAGAAAATAGTTTTAGTAGGGGAGAGGAAAAAGTAAAGGTAGTAGCATAGTAAGAATAGGCAGTAGTAGTAGCAGTAGTAGTAGGAAAAAGTTTAAAAAAGGGGAAGATTTTGTAGACGAAAATAGAAATAGGAAATTTGTAGTAGCATAGGGGGGTAGGAGTAGGAAAAAATAGAAATAGTTAGTAGCAGTATAAAGAAAATAGTTAGCATAGTAGTAAGTGTAGTAGGGGAAAGTAGTACAGAGTAGAAAAATAGAAGTAGTGGGCAGTAGTAGTAGCAGTGAGTAGTAGGTAAAAAGAATAGAAATAGTATAAACAGTAGTTATTAATTTAAGTAGTAGTAGCATTTTTTGTCAGAGTAGTAAATACAGTAGTATAAAGGGAGAGAAAAAAGTAGTGTAGCAGTATAAATGCGAGAGTAGTATAGAAAATAGGGTAGAGTAGTAAGCAGAGTATAGTAGCAGAAGGGTTTTTAGCATATAGTAGCAGTAGTAGTAGAGTATAGAATAGTAGTAGTAGTAGAAGTATAGTAGTAGTATAGTAGAGTAGAGTAGTAGTACAGTAGTAGTAACAAATAAAGTAGTTTGAAAAATAGGTAGTAGTGCAGTAGTAGAAGAGTATATAGTACAGGGATTTGTAGAGACAGAAGAGTAGAGTATTGTAGTGGTAAAATTGTAGGCATTTTAGTAGCATAGTAGTACATGGTTTTGCAGTGAGAATTAAAGGGTTTTAAAATGGCAAAAGTATTAAACAGTTGGGGCTTTTTTATCAGAAAAACATGAAATAAAGGAAGTGTGGTTTTTTGGGGCATTTTTAATATATAAAATAGGTAGCTGTATAAAAAAATTTTCCAAATTATGGAGCATTAAATACCGGGAGGGAATACATGTTTAATTTTTTGTAGGGCAGTATGTGAAATGTAAAAAATTTAGTTAAACATAAAAATGGGTTTGTGTAAAACCATTATAATAAAAATATTAAAAGTCAAGAGTATTATACCAAAAAGTAAAAGGGGATGCATGTAGTTTGTAGAAAAATGAAATTTTACCGTATAAGGAATCAAGAAAGGGGAATTGAATAGTTAGTTTTCCCAAATGGGTTTTACACGTTAACTTTTTGGGGTAATTTTGGTTTTCCCCAAAATGTTGCAAAAAAAATTTTTGGGGACAGATTTTAAAAGTTTTGGGGTTTTTATTATTTCCCAAAACATGAAATTTCCTTTTTAAAAGCCATGTTTTGTTTTGGTTTTAAAACTTTTATTTTCTATAACAATTTTGAGTAATTCCCCTTTTTTTTTATTTTTATTAGCAAAATTTTTTAAAAATAATTGCAAAAATTTATTTTTTTTTTAGTAATAGAAAGTTTTAAATAAAGAGGGGACAAGTTTGGAAAATGTTCGTTTTGTTGTAGGGGGAAGGGGGTAATTAAAAAAATTAAAGTAATTGTTTTTCGAAATGTCTTTTTTAAAAAATAATGATAGGGAAAAGCCCTTTTAAAAAGAAAAAAAAATGTAAAAATAAAACCCAAAAGAAACCAAAAGAAAGGTTTAAATTTCAATTTTTTTCTTTTTTTTCCTTTTTTATTACAAGTAACTGAAAAAGTAAGGGGATACAAATTTCCCCAAACTGGCCAAAAAAAAAAAATTTTTTTCCTTTTCCCCCGGGTTTTTTTTTGGGGGGGTTTTTTTTTTTTTCCCGGGAACTGGGAAAAAAAAGGCCGGAAACTTTTTTCTAAAAATTTGGGGCCCGGGTTTTTTTAAAAAATTGCCCCCGGGGGGGCCCAAATTTTTTCCCGGGGGGGGGGGGGGGCCGGGGGAAAAAAAACCCCCCCCGGGCCCCCCGGAAAAAAAAAGGGGATTTTTTTTTTTTTTTTTCTTTTATGTTAAGGACAAAACGTTCACTGTGCAAGTTTTTTCAAAGAAATTTGGGTTTCATTAGATATCAAGCAAAATTGATAAATGGGTTGCGTGTAAACCACTTGATTACCCATCCATCAAAACTACTTCAACAACTGCTCAATCTAGTTAATCTATGAACATGAATGCACGATGATTCCCATTTATACACGTGGCATTGCAGTCGCTACAGCCCTTTGGTTCTATGAAGAAACTCGTAATCATGATAGACAAAAGCTCAAACTCTTTAAATACTGGATATCACTGTAAGGCCATCCTTGACAATATCGTTATTTTCGATTTTCCAAGTGATTGACTTATATCATCCGATACTTAACATTAATTTGATAATTACTGGCTTATCGTCATTTAACTTGTAATTCGCTGATATATATCAAACCTGTTGCTCTTATTCGTGACACAGAATTTATGTTTAAAAAGGTCTTTTATCTCCATTAGCCTACTTATCTACAACACAGTCGTAAAGCCTTCACATTTATTGATGCATAGCAAATGGAATCAATTTGATGATTGATATTTATAGGCATTTTGATGTTCTAGGCTAATCTGAGAATAATGAATCGCCAAGTTAATTTCTTGATGTTTTGAATTCTAGCAAAACGTCTTGTCTTAACAGATATTCGACACCAATTTATAAGGAAATATTTTTGGAATCGTAATCATGAAATGCTCTCTTAACAGAGCAGGGGACAAAGCTTTGAACACGGGATTAGTTCCGTTTACCTGTCTTGGATTAAAGTGGAAGGGGAGTAATGAAAGTGAAAATTAAAAAGTATAATTGTTATGAAACGTGTTAATAAATTTTCTTTAAAACTATGAATTGATAAGAGAAAATGCCTAAACGAAAAATAATCAAATTAAAAATAAATAACATGCGCCCCAAACGGACAACGAAAATGGTTCATTTCAATTTTTCTCTTTCTTTCTTTCTTTCTTTCTTTCAGTGTCATTCACAGCCAGTAACTGAAAACCAGGTGGAACGCGGGATCCACAACAATTTTAATCTTTATTCCAACAATGGCAAGTGCCTGCGTTGCTCCGAACTGAAGGCGACTTCTGATGGCGGCTCAAAATTGCTCGCCACAAAATCCCGGGCGCAGCGAGCAGACGGATCACCGCTGGACCCGACCTGCACCAGGCGGCCGTGAGCGATGGGCCGAGCTCCTTAATGCTTGTCTAGATGTGATTTTTATTCGCATTCTGGTATACGTGAATTTACATATGTATGTATACGTGTATCTAATATTCCGTATCTCTGACGATATATACACTATACTTGTCTCTCACTGTCTTTTTTTTTTTTTTTCTAAAATATGTGAAAAAACATGAAAGGGATGAATGATAAGCAAGTATTGGATTCGCCTATAGCTCTAAGATCATAGATATTATCTTTTTATGAAAGGATGTCAACAGGGTACGTGGATATATAGATGATCTTTTTTAGTGTGTCTGTGTGCGCAATATAGATGGAGAAGAAAGTAAATTAAAAACAACATCAATAACCATCGGTAATAAATAAGTGTATATATATATATATATATATATAGATTATATATATATATTATATATTATATATATATATATATATATATAAGATATATAATATAATATATATATAATATATTTATATTATATATATATATTAATATATATATAATATACATATATATATATATGATATATATATATAATATATATATAATAGATATATATATATATATAAATATATATATATATATATATATATATAATATTATATATAATATATATATAAGTAATAGTAGGTGTATATATTGTTATGTATAGTGATAATATAAATAATATATATTATTATAATATATATATATATATATATATTATATAGATAGTATGTGTAGTGTGTAGTGATAGTGTAGATGTAATATATATATTTGTATATGATATTATATTATATATGTGTGTGTGTGTATGTGTGTGTGTGTGTGTGTGTGTGTGTGTGTGTGTGTGGTGTGTGTGTGTGTGGTTGTGTGTATGTGTGTGTGCGTGTCTTTCTCTGGTCTCTCTGACTTTCTATGTATTATATATATATATATATATATATATATATATATATATATTATATATATATATGTATGTATGTATGTAATATGTACATATATATATATATATCATATATACATATATACTATATATATTATACTATATATATTATATATATATATTATATATATAATATGTTGTATGTATGTATGTGTATATGTAAAACACACACACACACACACACACACACACACACACACACACACACACACACACACACACACACACACACACACACACATATATATATATATAAATATATATGTATATATATGTGTGTGTGTGTGTGTGTGTGTGTGTGTGTGTGTGTGTGTGTGTGTGTGTGTGTGTGTGTGTGTGTGTGTGTGTTTATTTGTGTGTGTGTGTATGTGTGTGTGTGTGTGTGTGTGTGTGTGTGTGTGTGTGTGTGTGTGTGTGTGTGTGTGTTCAAACAATTATTTTGTCGATTTACTATATATATTTTTTTACTAACAGAAATATATTTACTGTTGGAAACACAGAAGCTATCCTATTACCTATAATGACTTCTTTTCCACTCGCGAATTTTATGCACGCTATATAAACAACCAATTTCTATTCATTTTATTCAGACATTTAAAAGCGTTAATAAAACGGATTATGGAAAGCTGAAGTTAAGACCATAACCATGATTTGAAAAAAAAAGAAAAAGATGATTTATATTGACGTCCATATCATCATCAACAGGATGAATAATTGTGTAATTAACATCATTTACAAGTAAACGGGATCATTATAGTTAATCAGAATACATATGGAGTTTAAATGTTTGAATGTATGCATTCAATTATTACCTGGATCATTATTCACTGTCTGTTTTGAAAGATCTTGTATGATATTTAGTCTCGTCATGTTGCTCTATAAGTAATGCTTATTTGTGTGAAAAAAAAAAGCGATAAAAACTT
>NC_051420.1:33127508-33137833 GCF_015228065.2 Penaeus monodon | reverse complement strand
AGCCCCAAAAGAAAAAAACCCCCAACCCCCCAAATTTTTTTAATGGGGGGGACAAGTAAAATTTTTGGTTGGGGGAAATTTTCCACACAGTGCACTAAGGGGTTTGGGTCCCCAAATTTTTTTCCATCACGGCCCAGGAGTTTGTGTCCCCTTTTTTTTTAACAACTTAACTTTTCGGTTGGGGGATGCTGTACCAACTGCCGGGGTATCTTAATCCTGAGTGTTTTGGAGGTGCCCCCATTTTTCCCTTTTTTAACAAGAAACCCCTTTATGCTTTTTCAGGTCGGGTGGGGGAAAAAAGCCAAAAAGGTTGGGGGGTTGGCCTTCAATCAGTTGCTCATTCCACGGGTACCAAATGCGGGCCCAAAATTTTTTATTTAAACACTTTTAACCTTAACCCCCCCTTTTAGGGTTTGTTTTTTTTTTCCCCCTTGAAGGGCCCCAAAATCAAAAAAAAAATTTTTGAAGTTTAAAATCTAACCCAAGCGAAAGGCAGAAATCTGCGAAAGATCGGGGGCTTTTTAAAAACTGCCAACACCTTTTTTAAACCTCAAACCCCCTTTTTTTGATTGAAACATTTTTAAAATTTTTCCCCTTGACCTTTTTAAAAAAACCCCTTTTTTCCCCCCTTCCTTTTTTTTTCCCCCCCCAAAATTTTAAAAACCAGGCTTGTTAGCCCCAAAAGGGGTTTTAAATTCCCACCAAACCTGTGGAAAAATTAAGTTTGTTTTTTTTCCCTTTGAAAAAAAAAAAAAAAAACCAATCTGGATGTAGAGATCTGGAAACTTTTATGTAGCCGGTAAAAGAGGGTTTCCACTTCAGCTACAGGGGCAAGGTGAAGCCTGAAAGCCCCCGTACAGATTTTGGAGTTTATTTTGAACCGAGTCCAAATTCGGAAACAGGGGGGGTTTTCAGAAGAATAACCTCACACCATAATCAAGCTTTACGAATAAAGGCCCGGGAAAGCCCCTAGAAGGTTGGGGCCCCCCAAAATAAATGTGAAAGAACCCGCAAAATATAAGTGCTTTTGTAGCCTTTTCTTTTAATTTTTAGGGCCACCCAAAGTTTTAGTCAAAAAAAAGACCCAAGTACTTCACCCTTTGGGGAAAAATTCATGGGTTTTCTCCCAAAAAGAGGGGGTAAGGGGGGTGAAAGGGGGGAGAAAATTTGAACCCATGTATGTTTCCCCTGTACAAACGATTTTTTGCAGTGCATGGTCGACATCCCGTAAGCTTCCTCCTGAGCAGTACAGGTAAAGTCATCCACATAAGATTACATGAGACAGACTTGGAACAACTTTTACAATGTCATTTATAGCAATGGCAAATAGGGCACACCTAAGACACTCCCTGGGAGAACCATTCCAGCTGGCTTCCAGGTTAGCGAAAACGTTTTCCCCACCCGAACTCTAAATTTCCTGTTAGCAAGGACAGCTTTGTAGAGGTGAGTAAGCTCCTCTTGAAACCAAGTCATACAGTTCATGAGTTATGCATGCTTCCAAGTCGTATCGTAAGCCTTTTCAAGGTCCAAAGAAGACGGCTAACATGTGACCGTCGCTTGTGCGAAGGAATTCGTATACGCAGTTTCCATCCTCACAAGGCAGCTGTGGTCGATCTCAATTTTCTCAAGCCATATTGAATATGGGGGCAACACGTTTTCTTTTTCTAGCAGACTAGTAAACCTGAAGTTTTACCATTTTCTCCATCAGCTGCCAGATGCAGCTGGTGAGAGAAATTGGTCTGTAATTTCCTGGTGTGGAAGTATCTTTGCCCAGGTTAGGAACAGGAATGATATAGCTCTTCCATGTGGATGGCCACTGTGCCATCCTATAAGATCTATGAATACGTCAACAGGGAACTCTCCAGTAAGTGAGATAATCATTTGATATGAATATCGTCACTTCCGGGGCAGTCTTTACGGCAGAGCTGCAAAGCAGATGGTCCCATCTCCTTGCCGACAAAAAATGGCAAGTTGTATGGAAGTTTCTGCTGCATTCACTGAAGAAACGACACTGGGTGTGTTCCTGTTCAGCACGAAAAGAGTGGAGAATCGAGCAGTGTAAGCTGCTCCAGAGATCCCCCTTGCCATGGATTTTAGCTAAGCTCATTAGCAGTATCTTTTTGTCTGTGATGATTATGACATCTATCTTACAGAGCAGGTTGTGATAGGATGTGCTCTTTCCAGCAATCACACAACCTTGTCCCACACCCATGCTAAGGGGGTCCAGAGTAATCGAGGCAGACATACTGTCCCACAACGTCCGGGTCTCTAGCCATCCCGTTTAAGCACTCCCTCCCTGGCCTGGTTCGTGTCTTTTTGTAACTGATCAAGGTTGTTTTCAACTGCCTTTAATGCAGCTTTCCCTTGCTCTGACAGCTTGTGGCAGTCATCAGACCACCAGATGGTACTGGAGTGTCGACGGTTAATGTCCGCTACTTTTGGGAATGATGCTTCTGCTGCAAGGTGCATCGTGATGTGATACGTGAATAACAGCATTCCTTGAACACACGGAAATCATTTAACAGATCCTTGCAATACTGCAGTTGATCTAAAAAAGATTCCAGCCGCATGTCAAGTCGCCATCTCTGCACGCCATTGACTGTGAATACGATTTTCACCTCTTCAAAATTATTGGAAAATGGTCGACTTCATGTAAGTCCTTCATGACCTGCCAGTGAAGTTCAACTGTTGAATCAGGTGAACCCTAATGATAGGGCTATATTGGGAATGTCCCCAGTTTGAACTTGGAAATCGTGTGGGCGGTGTCACGTTCAGTAAAAATGCATACTACTCGTAGAAAACAAGGGATCAAGGCCCTTCCTCGAGGGTTGCCACAAAAGTGTCTCCCCAGAGGTGATGCCGGACCATTGAAACTCCCAAGAGTTAGAAATGGATGGGACAACTGCCAAGTAGATCTTCCAAATCATTTATGTTGAGATTATGTGGAGGAAGGTATAGGAGCAACAGTGTAGGTCGTAGTCAAGGCCTATTCTCACAGCCTTCACCTGCAGTGTTGTCGGCAGGTCGGATGGCCTGGAAGGGAATATCATGACGTACCATTATGATACTACTCCAGAGGTCCATTTGCAACGGTTCCATAATGGGCTTGAACTTGAGAATCCTCTCAGGAAAATGGGACGATTTCCCTGGTCATAATATCTTGTAGGCATACACAAACGGTTACATGAAGTGAAGCTATTCACATGTGCAGTTCTTCCCATTTTGCATGAATTCCCTGACATTCAATTGGATTAGGGTACCAGTTCTTTAGAGTATTTCTTATAAGGTGTTTGGAGCAACCTGTGGTCAAGGGTTTGCCTCAAACCTTTAGGCTGGTCCCTTTCAGGATCCTGGGAGAGTACCTTTAATGGTTGTTTACCTGTGGAAATAGTTTCCACAGGTTTTCCTTGGACAGGTTCAGGAATTTCTTGCCTAGCGCAAAGGACGGGCTGAGCCTTTGCTCAGGGGCATTATTCTGTCTAGCAGGTGGAGGGCCCTGTGGATGTTGTTGCAGCTGGAGTCTTTTGGACAGGTTCAGGATTCTTTTGACTGGGCAAAGGGCGTGCCTGAGCCTTTACTTCAGAGCATTCTGCCTAGAAGCGATTGCTCCTGTGGATGTTTGGTGGAGCTGGAGCTGTCACCGTTGAGGCCTCTGGAGCCTTGCCTGATGGCTCCAAAGACCTACTTTGGGAGGAGGAGTCTCTCAATAGACCCCTCACTCCTACTCGTTTTCGTTGGAACAACTCACCAGAGGAAGTGTCAGCAATTTGGGATGAGGTCAGAGGAAAGTGGCAGCGTGTTTGCCTGTAAGAAGCATGGAGGGCAAGTTGGTGGGAAGGAGGATGGCGAGAAACCGAGCAAAGGAAACCTACCTGGCTGTGCAAACAGCACACTGGCACGTCGCTTTTGCCTCTGGAAAAAACTAACCTTTCTCCTTGCTCCTATTACTATTTACCAATACTTCCTTTCAAATTTGTACATTTACATGCTGAAGAAGCTTTCATGAGCTTCTTGGAGTGGTAAACAGCATATTTGGACCTGGACAGTTGTCATTCCTGTGACCTGTGTGTACCCACTTTACACATTTAACTCTTGGTTGTCCATTTATTTTAAAACGGCAAGAGTTGGCTCCAGGCCCATAACCCGGCAGTGGAAGCATCCGCATAGGGTTGGGCAGATATGGCTTTACTTTGACGGTGTGTACATGCTAACTTAACCGATTATGGACGGGACATAATGGGTTAAAAGTTAGAAAGAAGAGCTGGTGTCGACTGTTCCCAAAACCGTCAATCAACTTTCTTCTTAAACCGTTGTACTGCCACACATTTAAAATTTCTAGTTCTCTAACAGGTTTATCCTCAGAATACCTATCAGGTTTCGGGAACAAGACCAAATGCCCTTACACTGATTGAGGGTTTATGTGAGTGAGAGCTGAAACTTGAGCCCCAGGGAATGTGCATATCGCACACAGGACGGTCACTCTCGTCTGGTGACGAACCTCAACATCAGCACCATCTCGCTGGGGGGATACGAGGATCACGTTGACATACTTCAACTATTTTCTGATTGAACCTCAAAAATGTGCAAGATCCATGAATGATACACCATCAATGGTATCCAATAAAAGGTATACTATATGAATGCTTTCATATTTACCAGGTAAGATCTCATAGTGGATGAGGAGGGACTTGTCCTTCTACCCTGGTTTGGGAGCCCGGGAATCATTAACATTCCCATTCTTGCCTTTGGAAGCTGAAAATGTTCCAGAGTGACAAAACGTGTGATTCAGAGAGATGGTCCGGAGGGATTGCGCTAGGTGTCAGGGAGAGAGCTAGATCTTGTAAGTTGTAGTACTCTCATACAAATTGAATTCTTATTTCCTCACCCCCCCACACACCATGGAGTCCAACAACGGGGAAGGAAAGCTATAGTGGCTCAAAATTCCAAACAGCCAAGGCGACTGAGGAAATATACGCCAGCACACTATCACAGTACTGATGGCAAGTCGGGACCCATGCGCTACCGACTGAATAGTTGCTCTTGACCTAGCCATTATGGACCAGCCGAATTGACTTGACTGGCCTGATCAAGCCCACCCGTCTAACAGAATAAAGGACCAAAGAGGTTTGTTCTAGCTGCAGGGCCGCAGCGTGCTGCAGATCGTCCGCTCAACTCTCAGACTCCTGTCTCCTGGTAATGCGGGAGCACGCACGGCAAAACACACGTGGGAGAGTCTCCCTTGTCCAAGATGGAATGAACCAGGGGGGACACCATCCCCTACTCTAGGCCTTGGTGCACCAAGAAGCCATTTGTTATCCCTCACTGGTGACCCCTCCCCCCCGCCCTCTGGTCCGGCGCACCAGATCATTGGGACCTCAAGCCCCCGCACCGCGGCAAGGCGGCTTCTGTTAGGGGGAGAGCGATTGGGAGTTGAGGTGGCTGCTCTCTCAGAAGTAAGAAGACCTGGCAGCGGCACGATCAGTAGGGGTGTGTACACATACTACTGGTCTGGCTGCAGCAATGGTCATCACCTCCAAGGAGTAGCCATAGCTATCTCCAGCCGACTTCAGTCCTCGGTAGTTGAGGTAACACCAGTTGAAGAGCATATTATGGCATCCAGCTGTGATTGAGCTGGCTTTGGGATGTCTGTCAGTCCCCGTCGCTCAGGAACTGATCCCAGCAGAGAGAACAGCCTCCTTCTCCGGGATTTTGCTAGGTCCCATAGAATGAGGATCTCTCGCTCCTGGTATCAGCACCATCGCTGGACATGGTATTGTGATACAGGTACTGATCGACCAAGAAGATCGACCACAGTCTTCTTATCATGTGATGGAGGATCCTCCAGAACTGTAGATATTACTGGAGTGCTGAGTTCTGTGCAAGACCATAGGTGGTAGTGGCTACCATACTGGGGTCCACTTCAAAATCTACATCCATCACATTGGCAACTCTAAGATGGTTCACTTGGGACAGACTGAGGGGAGGTGGAATGTGCGTGGGTTTCACCATGGAAATCTCTGATCAAATCACAAAACTTGATAACCTGACGGACCCACTTGCTCTGTGGGAGTTCTTCAAATGCGAAATACTCGAAACAGCCCAGGAGTCCATTGGCTCACACCCAAAGGCAAGGCAGAATTCCATCTCCCTGAGACACTGGAGGCCACTGAAGTGTTGTTTGCAGGCCAGCGAACTGGCACAATTAGTCCTTGTGTCCACTCTTTGGTTGCCTTCTTAACACTGTTAATAGCACAAGGGAACAGTTAACAGGAATATTGCTGAGGAGGGGTTTAGGCCATTTTTCTTGGGTAAATGATCTGCGACCTGCCTACCAAGCCCTGAGAAAACTGAACACCAAGCCCTCCTCACAGATGACTGCAGTCCGCTCAATGGATGGACAGATCATCTCAGGTTTTGTTGGGGTTTGTTGTTGGGCTGAGTATTTTGAGCAGTTGCACCAAGTAGACCCTCCAACAGTTAGGTTGGATGCTAGTGGTATTACAATACCTGTGCAGGACTCAACCATCAGTGAGGAACCTCCTACCCTAACGGAGGTTAGGATGGTAATTTCCAAGCTGAAGTGAGGGAAAGCTGCAGGCATATGTGATATCCTAGTGATTTCTAAAGGCTGAGGGGTGAAACTATGGCTCAGAACTTGCATGCAGTCTTGACTGCCATCTGGCAGTTTGGTACCATTCCCCCTGACCTGTTGAGGGGCGTGATCATCCCTCTCTGGAAGGGGAAAGGGGATCATTGGGACTGTAGTAACTACCGTGGCATTACTCAGATCCGTGACCACCTACTGAGGCACCAGTGACTGAAGCAGTCTGGATTCACTCCTGGCAACTCCACAATAGACTATATATTAATGCTTTGAGTAATTGTGGAACGCCGTTGTGAGTTTGGTCGTGGGCTGCTTGCAGCCTACATCGACCTCAAGAAGGCTTTTTGACTCGGTGCATTGAGAATTGTTATGGGGGATCCTGAGACTCAGGGTAACCCGCTCAACCCTCCAGGACTCCTGTCTCCTGGTAATACGGAATGCCACGCACGGCAAACACACGTGGGAGAGTTCTCCCTGGTCCAAGATGGAATGAACCAGGGGTGGGTACACCATCCCCTCTCATAGGCCTTGGTGCACCAGGAAGCCATTTTGTCTCATCCCTCACTGGTGACCCCTCCAGTATGGGTAGCCCTCTGGTCCGGCTCACCAGATCATTGGGACCTCAAGCCCCCCCACCGCGGCAAGGCGGCTTCCGTTAGGGGGGTCCCATTGGGAGGGCAAATATTGGGGTCCCCCCCAGCCTGCCGACCCTGTTTATTTGGGGCAGTGTCGGGAGAAGTGGCAGAGGTGGCGTGCACCCTAGTGACCTCCTGAGGCTTAACCTCAGGTGTGCTCTTTGGGTAGGTGCTTGGAACATCTGGTCCTTGTGGCAGGATCAGCTGTTACCTCTGCTATTGAGAGAATTGGAGCGATTGAGAGTTCAGGTGCCTGCCCTCCCGGAGGTGAGAAGACCGGCAGCAGCACGATCAGTATGGCCATCTCCAGCTGACTTCAGCCCTTGGTAGTTGAGGTGATACCGGTTGATGAGCATATTATGGCATTGAGACTGATGCATGCCTTTGGCTTCATGTCTCTTATTGCTGTATATGCTCCTACAGATGGTTGTAAACTCGATGTAAAAGAGGCATTCTATGCCAAACTCTCATCCATGACAGACAATTGCCCTGGCGAGATATTTGCATTGTTCTGGGCCAACTTCAGTGCAGTATCTGGCTGTGACCGAGCTGGCTATGAGATGTCTGTTGGCCCCCATGGCTCAGGAGCTGATCTCAGCAGCAAGAGCAGCCTCCTTTTCCAGGACTTTGCTAGGTCCCAGAGAATGAGGATTTCTGGCTCCTGGTACCAGCATTCCAACCCACATTGCTGGACATGGTATAGTGATTGGGGCACAGTGGCCAAGGAGATCGACCACATTCTTGTTAAACACGATGGAGGATCCTCCAGACTGTAGAGTTTACTGGAGTGAAGAGTTCTGTGGCACTGACCATAGACTGGTTGTGGCTACCCTACGGGTCCACTTCAAAACTCCCTGTCCCTCCAGTGGCCACTCCAAGTGTTTCACTTGGACAGACTGAGGAGGAGTGTGCCGTGTGCCTGTTCACTATGCAGTCTCTGATGATTCACAGAACTTGATAACTGATGGACCCAGTCCTTCAAAACGCAAAACACTCAAAGCAGCCAGGAGTCCATTAGCGTACTCCCAAGGGCAAGGCAGAATTTGTCTCCCTAGAGACATTGGAGGCCACTGAAGTGTGTCCCATGGTTCGGCTGAATGGTACAGATCTTGCGTCGCTTTGGTGTGTAGGGCTCGGGACACTACTGAGAAGGGACAAGGAACCATTCATCAGGAATCTTGCTGGGGAGATTGAAAGCCATTTCTTGGTAAACGACCTCCTGCCTACCAAGCCCCGAGAAAGCTGAACTCTAAGCCCTCCTCGCAGATGACTGCAGTCCGATCAGTGGATGAACAGATCATCTCAAATCATGTTGGTGTCCATGAACTTTGGGCTAAGTATTTTGAGCAGCTGTACCAGGTAGATCCTCCGACAGTGAGTTGGATGCAAGCAATATCAGACACACCCATCAGCAAGGAACGTCCTACCCTAATCGAGGTTAGGATGGCGATTTCCCAGCTGAAGTGTGGGAAAGCTGCAGGCATATGTGATATCCCTACTGACTTCTAAAGGCTGAGGGTGAACCTATAGCTCAGGGCTTGCATGCAGTCTTGACTGCCATCTGGCAGTATGGTACATTCCCTGACCTGTTAAGGGCATGGTCATCCCTCTTTGTAAGGGAAAGGGAATCGCTGGGACTGTAGCAACTACCGTGGCATTACAATGCTCAGCATACCAGGCAAAGTTTTGCCCACATTCTTCTGAAACGGATCCGCGACCACCTACTAAGGCATCAGAGACCGGAGCAGTCTGGATTCACTCCTGGCAAGTCCACAATAGACCGAATACTAATGCTTCAAGTAATTGTGGTATGCCGTCGTGAATTTGGTCATGGGTTGTTTGCAGCCTACATCGACTCAAGAAGGCATATGACTCGGTGCATAATGAATCGCTATGGGAGATCCTGAGACTCGGAATTCCGACACGGATTATTGGCCTAATAGCAAGCCCATATACCGGTAATGAAAGTGCTGTAAAGTGTGGTGGGGGTTTGTCTAACTTTTTCCCTATTAATTCAGGGGTGAGGCAAGGCTATGTCCTTGCACCAACAGTGTTCCACATATGTATGGACTGGATATTGAGCAGAGCTTCTAGCCAAAGTCAGTGTGGAGCAACACTGGGAATATCAAGGTCTCAGACCTTGACTTTGCTGATGATGTTGCTATCTTATCCAAGTTCCTGGAGTCACTGGTGGTGGCTCTTGATGCATTTAGCAATGAGGCAAAGCCCTTAGGCCTAGAGGTCTCCTGGACCAAGATTAGATTCAGGACTTTTGTGGGCCTGTTAAGGAAACCCGCTCAGTCGATCCATACTTGTGGTGAGGAGGTTGAAGTCACAGAGAGTTTTACATACCTAGGTAGCATAATCCATATCTTTGGGCTGTCAGACCAAGAAGTCAATAGCTATGAACTTGATCAACAACAGCATTTGGAGATGTTTGTATCTATGCAGGACCAAGAGAAGGGCCAATTTTGCTCTATGAAAGCAAAACCTGGACGCTGTCTAGTGCCTTGAGTTCTCGTCTTGATGCCTTTAGTAACATTCCCTTCACAGGATCATGGGGCACAGTTGCAGGGCATGTATCCAACCTATGGCTGCACTGTGAGACTGGCATGGGACCCCCTCTTACTTACATAATCTGGGATCGCCAACTCAGGCTATATGGGCACCAAGCACATTTCCCAGTGGATGACTCTGCCCATCAGGTTTGTCTATTTGCGACACAACCCTGAGTAGAGAAGGCCTGTGGGACGACCAGGAGGTTATGACTTGCAGCTCGACGAGACTTGTTGCGAGGAATTAGAAATGGACTGAAGCTGCTGGAGACTTGCCATTAGGGACCCTCGTGGCTGGAAAGGGAAGGGTGGATGCGGCATTACGCCCACGTCGGCGCTAGCCCCTTCATGATGATGATGGTTATTATTATATGTAGGTGACATTAAAAAATCCGGCTATCGATAATCCGGTGCCTCCAGATATCCGGTATTGATATCCCAATTTACCGCATTGGCTCGCCACTGCTTATTGGATTCGCCGTTGACAGCGCTGTACTCCAGAATCCGTATGTTGTATGTACATACCCCAAC
>NC_051420.1:33101391-33127408 GCF_015228065.2 Penaeus monodon | reverse complement strand
AAATGTAATACATCATATATTTAAAGAATATGATTTTCCACGAAATGGGCTCTTTTCACCAAGCAAAAGAAAACCTATATATGTAATATCGTTTGAAAACTTTAGAAAGAAAAAAAAAATTTTAATTTAATAACATAAAAAATCAGGGGGGTTTCGCACCAACACACCACAACACACACACACACACACAACACAACAACACACACACGTTGTGTGTGTGTGTGGTTTGCGTTGTGTTGTTGTTTTTTTTTTTTTTTTTTTTTTATTTTATATAAAATATTATATATAGTAAAAATTATATATTATGAAAATAATAAAATTATTTATATATATAAAAAATTCAACATAAAACACACACCACACACACACAACACACACCACACACACCACACACACCAGACACGCACACACCCAACACACACACACAAAGTGTGTGTGTGTGTGTGTGTGTGTGTGTGTGTGGTGCGGAGTGCGAATCCCATCGGCCTGTGTCTGTTGCGTTGTCCCTATTGAGAAGCGAGAGAGATTCTTCGCGGGGGGGGGGGGGGTCCTCTATCACCCGATATAAAATGATAGCGTTCTCTCTTGCGTGAAGAGCCATTTCGTGGAGTGCAAGTTTTGGGGAAAAATAGTATGGTGAATATTTACTTTTATCTCGTTTTCGTAGTAAGCTTGTAAGATAAAACACAGTAAAATGAAGACTGTCATTTTCCTACACTAAAGCCTCTTGAATATCCCTTCCATTTAGGCGTCGCTGTCTGCGTTGTGGTTATGTATGTATGAGTGTGTGCGCAGTTGTGGTAGATACGCATTTACCAGGGGTTCTAGTTCCCAGCCCAATGGGCCATGGAATATCTATTATATATATAAAATATATATATATAATATTATATATATATATATATATTGTATGTATATTTAGGTATATATATATAATATATATATATATATATTATAATATATAAATATATATAAATATATATACACATACATATACATATATATTATAAAATAAAATATATATATAATATATATATAATAAAATATATAATATTAGTATCTATATATGTATATAATATATAATATATATATATATATATATATATATATATAATATATTTTTATATTATATATATATATATATAAATATATATATATATTATATATATATACATATATACACACACACACACACCACACACACACACACACACCCCCCAACACACACACACACACACCCCATATATATATAATATTTTATATATATATATACACACACACACACACAACACACACACACCACACACACACCCCACAATATATATATATATATAGGAAATTTAAATAAGTTTTGTCATATGTATGATGCCTATCTATACCCACATAAGTGTAAAAGGTTTGGAAAAGGAAAGATTAGCTTTTTGCACGATCATCTTGAAGATTATGTGGCCTAAGAAAAACACTTGGAGATGTTTTATTCTTTATTGGACGAATATTTATTCATAAGTAAATTTAATTGTGTGGACTTTATTCCTCTAAAAGAATGCCACTGGTGTGCCAATAGTGGGTAACAGAAGGGAAAGTAGTCAAATGCAGTTTTTTTTAAAGCTAGGAGCACGCCAAGATTACCGCGTCAGAGTTGTGTTATAAAAACGCTGAAACCAATACAGGGGAGCCCAAATTTTGTGGGAATTTATAGAGATGGTTAATGGCGGTGAAAAAGGCTGCGCCGCGGAAGATAAATACTTTAGCCATGTAGGGCAGGCGAGAAATTGCTGCCTCTAACACAGAATGGAGTTTGGGTTATAACTGCTGACGGTTTTGTGGATGGGAAACCATGGCTTGAGTTTGCACCACACGTTTGTCGCAAGAAAATGTTCATTCCGTAATACGTAAGTCTACATTTTGAATTTAGAATTTTAAGGTTCATTACACTTATAAAAAATGGTGGGAGAATCCCAAAATGTATATAAACCTTAGAAGGAAACATAATATATATATTACGAATATTCTTGGACATTTCCAGGACCCCAGGAAAGTTTTCAGGGTTTTTAATCTCGCTGCAATCTCAGTTTTTAAAGCGATAACAAACTCGTAAAAGCTTTACATCACTGACTTATGTAAACTGCAAGGGACTGAGACCTGTGACCTTGCGGTATGAAATACGATATTAAATAAATAATAAAGCCAAGGTACATACAAGCTTAGGTACGGGAGTGAAAGGGAGGGGATAGGAAAACTGCGCGATAAAATGGTGACGAATGATGTGGGAGTTCAGATTATACTGACGTTGCCTTAACACATTCAGTTGCTTAAATTCAAGGCTGACGCACAATCCATCTAATTCGAGTCCGAGAAAGGAACTTAGGCGTTAGAAAAATTACTGTAGTAAAAAAAAGGATATATAAAATACAATAGATGTAGCAGTCGCCATTGTGTGTTTAGGTGAGTTCAGGTGCTAAATGCAGATTAAGTATTACATAATTTACCATATGACTGCTGCAAGTCATGTTTAGTAGATAAACGAATATTTACCTGCACTTTATATTCACACTCTAAAGGAGTATTGGGGCAATAGAATATTTACCGGTTCAACAGGTTTAAGTGCAGTGTTTGTTGGATATTTACACTGGGTAAATAGAAATTTTATAGAAATATCAACCCGACGGAAGTCTGTCCCAACCCAAGGCTGGTTAAATAAGGAGTCGGAAGGCTTACCAGCAAACGCCTGCGAAGGAATCCTCAAAGAAAGTTACCAGGGTATAACAGAGTAACAAGGAGTAATCATCTGAGACACCATGGAGTAATCCCTCAAGAGAATTACTTCTTTACCTGTAAGGAGTTACGCTCCTTATGCGATATGCCAGGTATAGCAAGTGAGAAGGAGTACTCCCTCTCTAGAAATGTTGAATGCGCACAAAAATAAAATATTCTGAAGAAAAATGACCAACAAAACAAAATAAAAGCTTCAGGTGCATTTAGTTGAAACGAAGAAATTTAACGGAAAGTCGAAGATTTCCAACGAACATGAAGATTACAATAGATCAGGTTGTTAATTCGCCTAACTACCTATCCAATTATCAAAATACGCTACGCCATAAAGACACCTAACAGAGACGGAAGAAGAGGAGAGAGAAAAGGTTCGTTTTAAAAACAAAGAGCAAAAGATCGAGTTTTGCTATATCTTAGTTACGTATGGGTTGGAGGGAGGCAGTGGCAGCTTGCTCCGAAGTTCGGCAAAGGAGACAAAGTTTGGCTCTTTTAGGAGGACAGCGCCTCGGAGGAATGAGCAGGCGCAGAACTCATTCTAAGGGGAGCCGGCTGCTCCTGATCTCCAGAGAGAATCATGATGAAGGAGGGTGAACTGAAAGGGAGTAATTCCACGGGGATATATGTAATTAGATCACACAGCATATCAGTACGTTGTTATTCAGATTATCTTGACTGTCAGAACTCCTTTTATATAGTTCTCCTTATGTCTTTTCCGCTGTAGTTCCAGATTCTCTTGAAGACAAAATTTAAGATAATACCGAAAGAAACGATGCAGCGAACAATTAACACGCAATGGTAGAACATATCAAATAAGAAAAAGTAATTGTAAGAAAATACAATTCTGTGAATAACCCCGATGGAGACGACGGCTTTTGACTGCCACGCCTGTAAGGAGAGAATAGGAAAGCGATTACTCCTAAAGAGCTTTCACCCGTGCTAAGGGGGGACGGTGCTATTGTGAAGACGGATCTGAGATTGTAAAGAGCTAGGAGGCGCAGAGGGGCAGGCGCAGTGCAGTGCATGAAGAGAGTTGCCGCGGTTCGGGAAGCACACTTTGCAAAGAAGCACGGCGAAGGTCTGCCATTTAATGCCGGAAGGAAGAGAAGGCCACGCCGGCCAAATAGTCAATAAGGCTCATTAGATCCTCGGACACAGGCGCCATTCGCCATCGCGGCGGAGGGAATCGCGCGAGGATGGGGTAGATGCCTCGCGCTTTCCTCTTTACCTTGGCTCCGTCTCGGTGAGTTTAATATCTATAGATATAATAGTATTATATATAATATATATATATATATATATATATATATATTATATATGGGGGGTGTGTGTGTGTGTGTGTGTGTGGGTGTGGTGTTGTTTGTGTGTGTCTATTTAGATAGATAAATAGAGAGATAGACAGATGGATTGACAGATTAAAAAGATGAAGAAAACACACAACACACCCATATATATATTCATTATAATATATATATATATAGATATATATATATATTTTTCTTTTTTTTTTTTTTTTTTTTTTTTTTTTTTTAATTTAGCCATTCATTTCACTTGCAGGGCAAAGGCCTCTCTCCAATTCACTACTGAGAGGTTTATATATGGCAGTGCCCACCTTTGCCTAATTGGAGCCCTTCCCTAATCAACCGCGGTCTGTGCCACGGCGGTTGACTTCCCACTACGACACCTGCGTTTGATTATCAAGGGCGATATTGTCATTTTCTCGGGCTCGAGCCAGCTGTCAGAACGCAGGCAATTTTACGACTGCCGCCGGCTGAGAAAATTGAGCTCGGGGACCACGAGGGTCGGCGTCCAGTGCTCTAAACACGGGACCACCGTGGCAGTTCATATACATATATGTGTATATATATATATATATACAAATAAATATCTATATATATAGAATAGAGATATATATATAGAATATATATCAATTTATGTATATAAACATCCATTACACAAAGGTACACACAAACTCCATATCGTAGGCCATGTCCTGTTTGCCAGTATATCTCGCTAATACAGTCAAATGACAAGGAAAACTAAAAAGACACAAGAATATAAAGAACATTCATTCAGAAAAAATCGGCAGAACTCAGGACCTAGAGGCTCGTCGGGAAGCAGCATTGTAAAGCAAGAGAACCTTAGTTAGTCCATGCCCGGAGACCGTACCAGCCCATGGCATGCGCCCCCCCGTTGCTGTGAAGGTCAAGGCGATATCCTTTGGTCAATAATTTTTGACCAGACAGACTAATTTCCTCTCCAGGAAAAGGAAAAACCACCGGGCGGCTCCGGGGTGACAGTGAGCCTCCTTAGGAGCAAAACTGACGAAGAGGGAGCGGCGTTTATTTTTTCGTAGAGCCTGAATAGTGTAGAACTGAAATGATGTAATTAAATATAAGGGATAATAATGATAATGATCAATGGAAATAATCAGAAAATGATGAGGATAAGATGATATAATCATGATGATGATGATGATAATGATGATAATAATGGTAGGATGATAATGATAAAATAAAGGTATAATAATATAATAGTAATAATAATTAATAATTAATAATATACAATAATAATAATATATAATAATAAATAATAATAATAATAATAATAATAATAATAATAATAAATAATGATGATGATGATAATAACTACAATAATAATGGCAATGATGACGATAATAATATTAATGCTACTAACAATAATAACAATATAAATACAAAAATAAATTGATAATAATTAATAGTAATAATCATCACTATCATCATAACCATATGATAATAACAACAATGATATTGATATAATTATAATGATAATATAATGATATTATAATGATAATATAATAATGTAAATGATAATAATAGGAATAATAATAATAATAATACTGATATTGATATTAATGACGATAATAACAACTATAATAATAATAGATCTAATAGTAGTGTTAATAATGAAAATAAAAAAATGATAATAGAACAACAAAAAAAAAATGATAAGTTTTGGTAAAAATGTTATGACAAAAAGAGAAATATGATAAGCAAATTTTAATAATATAATGTAAAAAATAATAAAAATTTAAAATAAATAAAAATAATAATTTTAAAAAAATAATAAAAAATAATAATAAATAATAATGATAATGAATGAAATATAAAAATAATAATGAAACAAAAAATAAATAATTAAAATGAAAATGATAATGATTGAAATGATAATAATAATGATGATAATTAAAAGTGTAAAAATAATAATAAAAATATAAAAATAATTAATAAAAATAATAATTAATTAATAATAACAATGATAATGACAATCATAGGGGAAGATATAATAATAGAAAAATAAAAATGATAACAAACAACAACAAAACAGCAACAACAAAAATAATGTTTTAAAAAAAAGGTACAGTATTTTTATGTGATATGATGAGATATGATGAATGTGTATATGATGATGATGATGATGATGATGTGTTTAGATGATGATGAATAATATGTTTGTGATGTTTTTAAAATTTAAAAATAAAAAAAAAAAATAATATAATATAATAATAAAAATAATAATAAAAATAAAATAATAATAATAATAATGATAAAAAATAATAATATAATAATAAAATAAAATAATAAAAATAATAAAAAAATCTTATTAATAATAATAATGGTTGAGCCATGATGAGGGAAAAGTGTATGAGGTTGATGATGATGATGATGATACGTGATAATAAATGAAAAGAATTATAATAATTTAATGACAATAAAGTTTATAAAAATAAAAATTAAAAAGGGAAATTTAAATAAAAATTTATAATAATGATATAAAAAAATCATAAAAAATTTGAAAAATGATAAAAATACTGTCCTCTCTCCTCTCTCCTCTCTCTCTCTCTCTCTCTTTTCTCTCTTCTCTCTCTCTCTCTCCTCTCTTTCTATCTGTCGGGAGGAATGGGGCTTTGGACGTCGACAAAAATCCGAGTCTCCGGGGAAAATTTTCAGTTGAAAAAAAAAAGGCCCCGCTACGAACAGATCTAGGGTATTTGGGTTATTGAAAATTATGGGAAATGCTAAATATTTTGGGTCGCTATTGTATTTTCATACGTTTTTTTTGTTTTTTTTTTATTGCTTTGATCGTTATTTTGAGAATATAGCCGTCTATAATGGGAAAGAGAGATGAAAGACTATCGGCACGTTTCTTTTAAAAGGGGACGCCATTTTGTTGAAGTCTCACTCACGTTTTTAACATACACACACACCAACACACACCACACCAAACACACCACACAACACACACAGCATATATAATATAAATAATATATTTATATATAAATATATATTAATATTTATATATTTTTTTAAAAACCTTTATGCACACTGTCTTTTGAGGAAAAATCTTCTTTTGTCCAAAGTTTTTTCGGGGCTTTCCCGGGTTTTGTGAGAGGTGAAAGAAGTTGGGGAGGGGGGGGGGGCAAGACCCCCACCCCCGGGAAAATAAAAGTGCAAAGGGAAAAGTTTTTCCAGTTTTCCAAGGATGGGGGCACAGAGAGTAAAGGGAACATTTTAGCAGTTTGGGAATAAGAGATTTTTGAGAATTAAAGCGGTGCCGGTAGAGAGAGAAGAGAGGAAAGAGACACACACACACACACACACTGGTATATATATATGTATATATATAATTTTATAATATATATATATATTTTATATTAAATATTAATATTAATAAATTTTTTATAAAAATTCACGCACACACACACACCACACACACACACCACATATAATGTATATATATATATATATTATTATATATAATATATTATATATATTATATTATTTTGTTTTGTGTTGGGGTGTGTGTCACCACACACACACACACACACACATTGTATATATATAGTTTTAATATAAATTAATTTAATATTTATTATAATATATATATATTATTATTATTATATATTATATATATATATAATTATTATATATATTTATAAAAATTAACACACAACACAAAATATAAAATTTTGGTGTGGTGTGTGTGTGTGTGGTGTGTGTTGTGTGGTGTGTGTGTGTGTGTGTGTGGTGGTGGTGTGCTGGGGTGTGTATTGTGGTGTGTTTGTGTGTATCATTATATACACTTATCTAAATCTATATTACATAATACTATATATGCACCCCAACACACTCACACAACAACACCACACACCATACATATATGTATTATATATCACTTTAAAAACATAACAACATAATATATATATATATATATATATATATATATATTAATATATATATATACTAACACCCACACACACACCCCACACAACACACACACCATTAAGAAGGTTAGGTTTTTCTTTCTAAAACCAAAACTTCAAAATTTCTTTATCCTCTGGGGGAAAAGGCATGATTTTTTTAATTTCAAGCGACTTCTGTTGAGGATTTAAATTTTAAATTTCATTCTCGAGTAAAAAAAAAAAATGGTCTTCATCAAGGAAAGGGTTTCCCAGTTGATGTCATTAAGTTAATGCAGGAATTTTAAAAGGGAATTTAAAAAATTTAAAAGGTTTGGGAATTTTTTTTTTGAATTTTAAAAAGGGGTGTTGGTATGCGTCTTCAGGATTAACGGGAACTCTTTTTTTAACGGTAGGTCATTTTGGGGAAAAATGGTTTTAATTTAAGTTGTATAGTTTTTGAAAAGTTGTAAAAATTGCTAGGTAAGGATTTTTTACATAAATCAGTCATTGGGAAAAAATTTTAAAGGGGGTAATTTTAAAAGGGATTTTTTGAGTGTAGTTTGATTTTAGTTCTATAAAATTGGGTGGGAAAAATTGTTCTTTCTTAAATTTGTAATATGCACCCTTTTTTTGAAAAAACCAAAGAGCCTTCCCAAATCTTAAAGCTCTAGTTTAATGTGAAAAATTTAATTCCCTTTATATTTTCTTAGTATGTATGAGTTAAGTATTGAAGTAAGGAAAGAAGGTGTTCATTATGCTCAATTTTCATTGGGAAATAGGATGCTGATTTTGGTTTTTGAAAATTCCAAGACGTATTGACTTCTTTTTTTAGGTTAAATAAAAGAAAGTATATAACAATATTTTTAATAGGGGATGGGTATTTTTTTTAGGCATATTGACCCAAAAAATTTTTCTTTGGGGACACAAATTTTTTTAAATCGATTTGGTCCAGGTAGCTTCCCATCGCTACTCCCTAAGTTTGTTTAAACAGTTTACCCTTAAACCAAAAAAAAAATTTTTTAGGGTTTAATCCTTTTCTTTCCCCTTTTTACATCTTTTAAATTATAATAATTTTGTATCAAAAATATTTACTGCTAAAAAATTCATTTTTTTTTCTCATAATTTTCATTTCTTTTTCATAATTGATGCATTAATTTCAAGTCCATATTTTTAGTTTACCACTGAAGAGGGGGAGCTCTCCCCAAAAAGTCGGTTTTGTTTTTTAATATTGGACTAAAAGCCTACATTTCTTTGTTTTATATGATGAGATTCTCTCTCTTCCCCCTCTCTCTCTCTGTGTCTCCTCCTCTCTCTCTTCTCTGCTAGCTCCGGGGGGAGTACATTTGGGAGTGTCGGCCCCTTTATCCCAGGGTCGGCGATTCGCGCCCCGCCTGGGGAGAAGTTGCAATTGTGCCTGGAGGGTTTTGTGTCTGGGCACCACGGCGGGCAAGGACTCGGTTCCGCCGAGTCAGCAGCAGCTGACACACGTGACAAAATCGGGAGACAGTAGTCACACCAAGAATATCCATTTTATAAAGGAATGACCCAAAATCTTCTCCTCTCTCTCACATATATTGTCGTGGTATGCTGCGAGTGTGTGGCCCTGTTAATTTTTGTAATATATACCTGGGCAAAGGAACCTTTCTTGCTTTCAAAAAGATTCCCAGGGCGTCAGCAGAAATTTTCTCGCTAATAAAAGCGATGAGGGTAATCGTCGGTTTCATTGGAAAAAGAAACTAAGATAGACAGATGAGATAGAAGATAGAATGATAGATAGTAAAATAGAAGAGGGAGAGATAGAGATAGAGATAGAGATGAGATAGAGAAATAGATAGTAGATAGTAAAGAGAGGAAGAGGAAAAGAGGGGGCAGAGAGAAAAAGGATAGATAGATGATAGCGAGATAACAGACGAGACGGAGACCAAGAGAGGGATCCGACGAAGACAGAGACGGGGGAGAGACAGACGACACAGACCCGGCAGAAAAGGGGGAGGGGGCCCAGACAAAAAGAAATTTGAAGCCAAACCCCCCGCCCCTTGGGTCGCCCCCCCCCCAAACGCCCTCCCCCCTTTTTTTTCCCTTTGGTAATGCTTTTTTCCAGTAACCCCCCTTATCAAGCATCGCTCGGGCCTATCCCTCGGGCCTGATTTAAAACATTGGCGCCCGGCCCCGCGTCATAAATCCCCCGGGAGCCTTTTGGGAAAACTCCCTTTTCCCTTTTCCCCCCCTCTTTCCTTCCCCTCTACCCTCGTTGCTTTGGAAGGTTCCATCTTCTTTTCTTTTTTTTTTCTTCCCTTACTCCCTTCCCTTCCCTTCCTTTCCCGCCCTCCAATCCTAAAAAAACCCCCCTTTTACTCCTCCCCCCCTCCTCCCCTTTCCCCCCCCTTTAAAAAACCCCTTCCTCCTCCCCTTTTTTCTTCCCCTTTCCCCCCCTTATGCCCTTCCCCCCTTTAAAACCATTTCCCCCTCCCACACCCCCTCCTCTTCCCTTCCCCCCTTTTTCTTCTTTTATTTTCCCCTTCCCCCCCGGTATAATCCTCCTGTGTTTCCCATCCTTCCCTTTTTCCATTTCTCTCTCCTTCCCTTTCCCCCCCGTACAACGGGATGAATTAGGAGGAAAGGGAAAGGGAAGGAAAAAGGGAAGGGCGCAAGGGGAGACGAAAAAGGAGAAAAAAGTCAAGAGGACCTAATCCCCCCAAAAAAAAAAGGGAGGGGGGCAAAGAAAACTGAGGGGAGTAAATGGAAAAAAAGCCCGGAAAAATGAAAACAAACCCGACAATTTGGGAAATTTTAAAAAAAAAAGCAAACCGGGCCCCCCCCCAAGGGGGAATTCCCGGAAAATGGGGGGAAGAAGTAAAAGTGATGTATTAAAAAAAGGGGAAAACGTTTTGAAACAAATGAAAGACACGGAAAAAGGAGCCCAAAAAAAATAAGAGGGTTACGAACGTAAGTAAAACATTCCCAAAAGGGAAAAAAAAAAAAAGGGAAATACAAAAATATTTGTTTAATTTTCGGGGAAAAGATCGGGTATAAGAAAAAGAACAAAAAAGAAATTGTGTACCCAAAATATTTCATATTATTAATATATATATATAATATAATTTAAAATATAATTTGTAAATATAAATTAAAATATTTTAAACGGGGAAGGGTAAGGGGTGGAAACATAAAAATGTTAATGTAAGTGGAATTTAACGTAAACACGGATTAGAAATGATTTTTTTTTTTTTTCTGAGAAAATAGTAAATGAAAATCGATTATAAAATTTAAATTTAATTTGGGGGAGACCAGAGCGGGGGGGAGAGAGAGAGAAAGAGAGGAAAAGAGAGGGGAAAAGAGAAAGAAGGGGAGAGAGAGGGGGAGAAAAGGGGAGAGGGGAGAAAAAGAGAGAGAGGGGGGAGATGGGGGAAAAACCCAAAAAGAGAGAGGAGGGGAGAGAAAAAGAGCATTAGAGAGAGAGAAAAAGAGTTGGGAAGATGGGAGAAAATGAAAAGAAAAAGAAAACCGAGAGGGGAGGGGGGGGGGGGGGGGGGAGAAGGAAAAAGAAAGATTGAGGGGTGGGTAAGAAATGTAATCAGACGTCGATGGACCCCTTTAGGAGACAGATAAAAGAAACAGAAAAAAGAAACAACGACATCATGTAGTGAATGGAATTGTAAAGACAGACATACTAAAGAAACAGAAATAAGAGATGGTAGAGAAAAAAAGTCCCTAAGAATTTTTAAGAAATCCCAAACCCTATTAATAACCAGAGTAAGACGAGGAAAGGGGAAAAGCAGGAGGGGAAGAAAACGTCGCAAGAAAAGCTCTTGAGGGGAACGGACAAGGGGGGAAAGGGAGGCCCTTAAAAATACTCTTTGAAATGAAGATAAGAAAAAGGAAGTAGAGAGGGGGAAAGGGGAGGTTTAAAAATGGGTCTTGAATTTAAGATAAAAGTTAAAAAGTTTTGAAAAGGGGGAAAAAACCCAGGGATTAGAAAAAATAGGGAAAATTGAAGAGGAGGAGAAGGGAAAAGAAAAAAAAAAAAAAAAAAAAAAAAAAAAAAATTAGGACACACACCCCTTGGGGCAGCCCTGATCGCGTCTCCGGGTTTGAGAATATCGCAAAGGGAAAATTTAACTTAAACGTCGGCCCTTTTCGGGGGAGGCTTAGCGAAAGGAGGCCCTTGTTTTGGGGTAATCCCCTTTTACCGTAAATACGGGAAACCCGGGCCCCGTCAGATAAACTTGGAAACCCCCTTTTTTAGGGAAAGGGGGAGCGTCATTTTCCCGGGCTGAGCCGCAGGGATGAACATTCTCGAACTGAATTTGCAAACCGTAGGGTCGAGAAAAAAAGTTTGCTTCGAATATGAGTCAAAGGAATTGAACCCAATGAAACCCCTAAAGACCCATCGGGAGGGGTTGCCAAGCTGGGGTCCTTTGATATCCGCCCAAAATTTTGCATTTATTCACGCCCTTTAGGAAAGATTGCGGCCTTTTCGGACAAACCCCCTTGGGGGACTTCCTGGTGCGTCGTTTTAGGCCCGCATCCCGTCCTTTCCCAGGTTTAAGCTTTGGAACGTCAGGCGTGACGGGGTTAGAGTTAGGCTGTAGATCGTATCAATTTTGGTTTAACATTCCCCTGTATATTTTTATATATATTTATTATATATATAAAATAATATATATATATTTAATATAATATATTATTAAAACACAAACCCCACAACACACACACACACACAAACACACACACACACACACACACACACACACACCCCACACACACACCCCACACCCCACAACCATCATGTATAATTTTCCCTCTCCCTCTTTGCTTGTCTTTTCTAATGAATATCTATGGATCTATATTAAAAAACGCAAACACACACACGCGCCGCCCCGGGACGGGGACACACACACACACACACATGGAAAATACACACACAACGCCCAAAAAATATATAATATATATATATATTATATATAAATAAAATAATATTAAAATGTATAATCCATATTATATATATATAACACACATTATTATACGAAATATTACTAATATTAAAATTAAAGGGATATTATATTATATATATGGTGTGTGTGGGGGTGTGTGTGTTTTGTGTGTGTGGGGTGTGGGTGTGTGTGGGGGTGTGTGTATGTAAAACGCCACACAACACCACCCACGCGCGCGCACGTACATCCCCCCACACGCACACACCCAAAACACACACACACACACACACACATGCAAAATTTATGATAATTTATATATAATATATTTTTATATATATATATATCTTATATAAATTAATAGATATATATAAATTTCGTGTGGTTCTGAAAAAGATTTATGTAAAATTTAAAAACAAACATATGTATGGGTGTTTGAAGATTTTTTTTATATGATAAAAATTTTTTTTCGTGCCAGCATGAAATTTCCGAAGAAGTAAACCAAAATTTTGAAAAAAATTTTAACTAATTTCCCGCGACATTCATAAATTTTTTTCACGGGAAAAATTTTCAGCCATCAAGGGTTTTTTTTAAAACCTTAAAGTTGGCCCAAGGAAAAAATTTTGTTTGGGAAACGAAAACCCCTGATATTTGGGTTTTCGTGATTTTATACCTAAAAAAAGGGGGATATGATAATATATATAGAATTTTAAAATTATATATTAATATTTGTATAAATTAAAATATAATTCGCCTGGCCCCAAACCAAAAACACCCGGGTATAATATATATAATATAATAAAATTATATATATATAATATATATATATTGTATATAATTTTTTAATATAAAAAAATTATGATATTTTTTATATTATATATTATATTAATATATAAAATTTATCTAATTTCCCAAAATAATAATATATATTTAATCCTGTATTTTTTATATATGTTATAATTTCCCCATTTATATATATATATAATTTTATATCATTAAAATTTTATATCTTTTATATAATATTCCCATATATATGCTATTCGAAAGAGAGAAAAGGAAAATATTATGTTCACATTATAAGGGAAATTTTTTGAAAACCCCTTGCGGTTTTAAAGAAATACCCAAAACACGAGCTGAATTGGGTAATAAAAAAATAATTTGGGAAAATTAAAGGAGCAACATTTAATTTATGGTATAAATGAGGGTCTAAAAATTTCACATGTAAACACAATCACAAGTTGGCGAATTTTACACATATTATCACATTATAAAACCCTTTTTTTTCTGTCGCCATCCGCCGGTTTCCCCAATCCTTTTCATCAATATTTTTTGGGCTTCCCAACCTATTTCCAAAGTGTTTCGACTTGAATTGCTTTTAAATGGAAAAAAAAGGGGGATGATTGGGAAAACATGTATTAAAGACCACTTAAAGAACTATGGGGATCCTAAATTTTAAATTTTTTATTTTTGTCCCTCATTATTGCCCTTTCCCTTATTATTTATTGGTTTTAAAATTTTTTATTCATCTCCCTCACTCTCCCCTCAAAACTCATCCTTATTAACCCCCAAAATCTCATCATCATCATTATAATTTATCGAAAGGGAAATACACTGGAAAGGGGGTAAATTTGACCCTCCCGTTTTTGCACATTAACTATTTCAAAGATTTCGAAAAGGGAGGGAAAGGTTTGGGGAGGAAGGGGGAAGGGGCGAGGGGAGAAGGAAAAGGGGGGAAAAGGTTAAAAGGGAAAAAAAGAAAAAGGGAAACAGAGAGGAAAAAAGGGAGACTTAGAGAGGAAAAGGGGCAGGAAGGGAAGGGGAAAGGGGAAGGAAAGGGGGAAATTTGAACAAAATGAAGAGGGGGAAAGGGAAAGGGAAGGGGAAAGGGGCGAGGATGTGGGGGGGGAGGGGATGTGGGGGGGGAGGGGGAGAATTTGCGAAAGTGGGAAAAGGGGGGGAGTGAAATTTTAAAGGAAAATTTAGGAGTCCCGAGGGGTGGCAGGTAAATGGAAAGGTTAGAAGAAAAAGGGGGGGGAAGGGAGACGGGGTCGAAAAGGGGGAGAATTTAGCTAGAGAGGAAAAACCCCCTATAAATATATATAAAATATTATTTTTTTTTTTGTCCCCTGGGATTTCCCGGGGTCCCGCTTAAAATATATTTTTATATATATAAAAATAAAAATTATTTTAAAATATAATAAATGGGTTTTTTATATAAAATATAAAATTTTATCACACATAAAATATTGTTAAAATATAAAATGTAAAATTAAATATATATATATAAAAATATATTTTAATTTTAAAAATATATAAACACATAATATTTGTACATATAGGTTTTAATTTTTTATATTGTATTATATATAATAAAGATAAAATTTTATAAAAATTAAAATATATCTATTAAAATATATATAATTTATAATTAAAAGGCCTGGTGGGCCCAGCGGTTAAGCATCGGAATAAGACTGTCACGACGGGTCTAGTTCGAGGGGTTCCCAGTCCCGGCCCGGCGGTTCCCCCCCCTTGGGAAGGGAAATTCCCCCTCGATTGCCCTTTTTAGAAAAAGCCCTATTCCCTTTAGGGAAATGGTGCCTATTTGTTGGGAAAAATCCCCCGCCGTGGCACAAAACCGCGGTTTATTTGGGGGGATTTAAACAGCAAAGGGGGCCCCCTGCCAAATTTTAAAACCCCCAAATAGAAAGGCGCGGGGCCAATTTGGCAATGGAAAGAAGGTGTTTAAAACACACACACCCCCACACACCACACACACAACACACAACAACCCCACCCACCACACACACCACACACACACACCCACAATATATATATAATATTATATATTTTATAATATAATATATATATCATAATAATATATATTTATAAACCACACCCCCTTATGTAACCCCCCCCCCTATTAAAAGTTTTATATTATATATAATTTTAAAATATTAAAATATTAATAAAATAATATTATATAATAATATTTTTATAAAACATACACAAAACCCCAAAACACCAAATATATGTTCATGTATACTTTTGGAATAAAAAGGAATTAAAAGAGGAATAAAGAAACCCCCCAAACAAAACAGTAAACTGAAAAAGTGTTTAAAATTTTTTTCAAATACATCGCCCGAAAGAAAGAAAAACCCTTCCCAAAAAATAGCTGCCCTTTAAAAGGGCATGTTTGGGTTTTAAAACACATAATTTTTGTATTAAACTTATGCGTACCCAATTTTATAGCTTCTTTTTTTTTTTCACGAGGTACAAAAATAAAAATACCTTTGTTTTTTGCGTGTACGAAATTGAAGGGGAAAAAGGGGCCGCCATAGGAAAAGATAGACAATAAGTAAATTATCGATTTTGGGGAGCCTTTACTTAGCGTTCCCCCTGGGCTTTTCCTTGTCCTTCCTTTTGATACGAAAAGGGGTGATGTCCAAATCCCGTTTTTGCGATCAACCCCCGGGGTTTTTTGCGGGGGGGCATCGCAACTTTAAGTAAGTTTTTCGACGGCGCAGGAAAATTTGGGGCGTGATCCGGGCAAAAGGGAGGTTTTTTATTGATCCCGTTTTTGAAGAGACAACGGGGATGTCGTCGACGGGGAAAGGGAGATGAAAGGTGGTTTTTGGGTTATAAAACCCTTTTGGGGACGCTAAACAGGCCTGTGATTTAAATTTTGAAAAAACCCGGGAAACCCCCTTTTCCCCCCTTTTTTTTTGCCCCTTCGCGTGGGGGAACCAAAAATTTCCTTTTTGTTGGCCTTGGGGGCGGTAAACCCTTTACTTGAGAGGGTCGCGGGGGAGGGGAGGGGGGGGCCGCAAAGCGTTCATTTTCCAAAAGAAAATTTATTTCCGTTGATCACAATTCATTCGAGAATTCGCGGGAACTCATCTATTAAAAGAGCCTTTTTTAAAATATTTTACTCAAACCCTATTTTTAAAATAGTCTACGGGAAATATGTGCCGTAGGAAGGCAAAACCCTCCCCCATGCATTCGGTGTTTTTATGCTATTTATTTTTAGGTTTTCCTGGTGGGTTTTAAAAAATGCCAGTGTTAGGAAAGACTGTAAATTTTTTTGGAAACTGGTTTGTATTTGGGGGAGAGGGATGAACATTTATATTAAAATATTAATTTTAAAATATATATAATATATATTAAAAATATAAAAAATATAAAATATATATTTTATACCTATTATTACTATATATAAATATATATATTATAATATTTTAATATTATATAATTTTAATATTTATGTGTAAATGGGAATTTTGTAAAACTGGGCCAAAGGTTATAAATATTTTAGAAATTTCATGAACAATATTTTTTAAAAATTTTTAAAGGGTTGTAAGTAATCCTTTTGTTATCAAGTTTTTGGGAAATTTTATTCCCCCCGCCCCTCTCCTTTTTTTCTTTATTTTCAATGTGGGTGCGAGTGTGTTTTTTCCCGGGCCCAAATTAAAATTTTTCGTGACTTAAGCATAAAGTTTAGACTGATTACGTGTAAAAATGAACAAAAAAAATAGAAATATTAAAGATTTAAAGAAGGAAAGAATTAAAAAAAAGAAGGGGAAGGAAAAAAAGAAAGAAAAACAAAGGGGGCGTTTGAATGAAAAAGAGGGCTATTGTAAAGACAATTAGTTATCTAGGTCCGGCCTGCTTTTCCCTTTATTTTTCTTTTCCCTTTATTTGATGAATGGAACTTCACGAAATCTTTATTTTTTTTAGTTTATATCTCTCTTCCCATCGCCCATCCCCCCCCCTTGTTTTGTTGGGCTGTCTGTTCCCCCGTCTGTTTTCCCCTTTTTTTTGCCCCTGTCCCCTTTTCCTGTCTCTGTCTCTCTTTTTTCTCTTTTCCTCAGTATAACCACGTTCATCTACCTAATATCTGTTCCCTTATCTATCCCATATAGATAGAAGATGGTAGATAAGGGGTTTGAAAAAAAATATAAGCAAACATGGCAAAACACAAACAAACACACTCACGCCCCACCACACACCCCACAACACACCCCCACACACCCACACACACACACACACCCCCCACACCACACATATTTTTAAATATAATTATACATATATAATAATAAAAATTAAAATATTAAAATATATATATAAAATTTATTTTATAATATTTTATATATAAAATTAAATTTTTTCCCATTACCTCTCAATTTTTGTACCTGCCTATCTATCTTTTTTAACTCTAACTAGCCAAGGGGTTCCCTTTTTAAATTTCAAAGCTCCCCCACCGTGTTCAAAACGCCTGTACAAAAGAAAGTATAAAATTTAGCCCTTTTTTCTTTTTCCCTCTCTTTTAAAGTCCCAATTTTCTTTCTTTGGGTTTTAAGGCGTCCATCCCCCCTGTTTAAAAGTGCCCAAAGGAAAAAATGTTTTAAAAATTTTTTATTTGTCTTTCGGTTATTCAGCACGTTTTCTCCTTTTTTTCCAGGGGAAAAATTTCTTTGAATTTCCCCCCCCCCTTGTTTTTGATTGTGTAAACCCGTCGGGGGTGGAACACAAGCCCCCCCCGTACATTCCCCTTTCCCCCCCTGGTATCTTCTCTCTTTCCTTTTTAACCCAGCTAAAAATTTTAGACCCGGGGAAATTTAATCCCGTAAGTACCATTTTTTACAGTAAGTTTTCCTTGAAAAACTCCTTTTGCCTTTCTTTGCCGCATCTCCCCCCCCTTTTTTAATTTTTCCCTTTTTAACTTTCCTCCCCTCATTTTTCCTCTCCTCTTTTGGGAAAAATTTCCCGCAGACGGGGGCCCGGGCCCCCCTTCGTTTTTTTACACATATTTGCTGCTTTTTTTTATTAATAAAATGAAATGATTTAAAATTATTTAAACGACATATTTATCCCTTTGGGGAACCCTTAGAATTTTCATTTTTTTCTTTTTTGAGAGGTGAATCGGGTTTTTTAAACAATTAGTTTAAAATTTTTGTATTTTTAACATTGAAGATTTTGAAAAAGTTTTGATTTTCTCGGCCAACTTATTTACCTCTTTTCGTCCCAGCCCCCCCCCGCGAATGCGAGGCGGGGGCTGCAATTTCCCTTTAGGCCAAAGCTGCC
Source organism: Penaeus monodon (assembly GCF_015228065.2). Taxonomy (NCBI): domain Eukaryota; kingdom Metazoa; phylum Arthropoda; class Malacostraca; order Decapoda; family Penaeidae; genus Penaeus; species Penaeus monodon. The sequence goes on along the minus strand of NC_051420.1, from coordinate 33,108,403 downwards.
TTTTTTGGGGAAATCAAAAGGAGTTTAAAAAACTGTAACATATGATGATATGAAGTTTCGTATTTTAGAAAATAAATAGCGTTCCTTTTGGGGAAAATTTTTTTTCTGAAAGTTTTTTCTGAAGACTGACCAGGAAAAAACGTTATTGGTTTAAAATTAACAAAAACCTCTACAAATTTCGTGCATTTTATATTTTACAAAATTTTTATATATATATATATAATATATATTATATATATATTATATATATATATATTTTGTGTGTGGTTTTTGTGTGTGGGTGTGTGGGGTGTGGGGGTGTGTGTGTTGGGGTGTGTGTGTGGTGTGGGGGTAGTACTATGTTTATATTTTTAAACACACACACCCACAACCCCACACACACACACACACACCAACATATCATATTTTATAAAATAATAATATATATATATTATATATATATATTTTAATTTTATTTTATATATAAAATATATGCACAAACTGTAGGGGTTTTTTTGTTAAAAGTAAACAATTAAAACGTCATTTTTCGGGCCCTCCCTTTAGAGAGAAGCTTTCATTTTACAAAATTCCCAGAACGCTATTTTTTATTTTTTTTAAAAAATCGTAACTTCATAATCATAATTTTTTTACCACAAAAAACACACAGATATGTATATGTATAAAATAAATAATTTTATTTTTTTATATATATATATATATATATATATATAAATATATATATTTTATTATGTAAAATATATATAGATAAAATATTTTTTTATATTTTAAATTTTTAATGGGATAAAATTCTTTAAATTTTTTATTTTTTTATATAAATTTATATGGAAAATATGTGCGTATGTTGTATATTGTACTTATTTTAAAATGGGTGAAAAATTTTTTTATTACCCATATATAAAATCTTATTGTCTATCTATCTATCTATATGTATGTATTGGGAAAAATTATATATATAAAAAAAATTATATTATATATATTTATAAATTCTATATATATTATAATTATATTTATTTTCTTTGTATATTTTAATTATCTTTATGAAATGTATGGGTGGTTTTGTCTTTTTTACACCCAAAAACAAATCAAATAAGACCCACACACCACACGTTCTTTGGGAATTTTAAAACTAAAGTCGGGGTTTTCAAAGAAAACATTAATAATCTGGCCCTTTTTTTTCGGCTTAAAAAAATTTAAAGAAACGATAAAAATAAAATAAAGACAAACAAATTCCGAGCCCCCCCATTTTAAGATAACCCCTTTTTTAAAAAAATTTCAATTTCGCGTAGGAGACTTCCCTGGGCCCGCTGACGGAAAAAGAGAAAAAAAATTCCCTTTGCGTTAATTTTCCCGTTTTTTTTAAAATATTTTTTCCCTCATCTGGCAACTTCCCTGGATTTTCAAACTCAGTATTTTCCCTTTTTTTTTTCGTCCCCGCCTTTTTCCTTTTTTCCTCGTTCCCCCTTCCCCCTCCCCCTTCTTTCTCCCCTTTTTTTTCGCCTTTTTTTCCCCTTTTCCTCCTTCGGGCCCCTTCCCCATCCCCTCCTTCGTTTCCCCCCGGTTTCTTCCTAATCGTTTTCTTCCGCCCTTTTTTTTTCTGTCCATTTCCCCCCATTTACCGGAGAAAAAAAGGGCTATACTCTCCTTATATTGATTTAGGCTATTTGCTACTTCTCTCTTTGGTGTTTACTTTTTATAAAAAGGGAAGATTCCCCGTCGCCCCCCCCCTTGATAAAAAAATCAAAAAAGAAAAAAGAAATAAAAAACTTCGCCCGCCACCCCAAATCCATGGCCAAACCCCCAAACCCGGAAACTGCAAATGGCCCTCCCTTTTTCAATCATGTTCCTTTAAACCCCCCAAAGGAACAATTAAATCATCAGCTCCCCCTCCCCAATCTGCCAGCCCCCCGACCTCACTCGACCCTTCCTCGCCCCCTGTAATCAAAAACCAGAATATCTTATCCTTCTTCCCTTACTCTCCTTTCCTCTAGCTCTCCTCGGGGTCCCTCGCATTAAAATCAAGGGCGACTGCAGGCGACTGTACAAACAAGACGACTCTCCTCGGCCTCTCACGCCGGTGTAGGACAAGGTAGAAATGTCAACACTAGAATACATTACACTATTCTTATCTTTCTCAATTAATTTTCTCGTTTCTTTCTCTCTTTCATCTTCCTTTGTCAACACCACAGGCTCTCTATCTCCTCCGGCTTCAGATGTAAAACGAAATACATTATGTCTGCTGGAACTCTCCTTTATTTCTTCTTATTTCCTTGTTTACTTTTCTTTATTTCTGTTCTTATTTCTACTTTTCCTCGTCCACTTCTTCATTATTATTTGCCGACACCACAGGCATCTCTATCTCACGCACTCACCTTCAACCTTCCCTTATTTCTTCCTCCTGCTCCTCGTACGTCGCCTTTCCTCTCCATACCTCCTACACTCGCATCTCCATCTCATTCGCCTCTTACCCGGAGGAGCTCTCTCTCGACGCCGCCTCCTTCGTCATGCTTTACCAAAACCACCGCGTTCTATCTCTTCTGTCTTCCCCTTGTAGTGGTTTAAAATCAACCGTTCCTTATTTTTTCATCTCGTTCTTCCTATTTATTCTTTTCGTTCGTCACTCCTACATCAACGACAACTTCTTTTTCTTTTTCTTCTCAATCCCCTTATTTCTTCCTTTCCTCTGTCTCTTCCTTCACCGTCTCCTTCATTTCCCTTTGCCAACACCACGACATCCTTATCCCCCCACTTCTCACCACTAGTAACACACTTCAACCTTCCCTCATTCCTTCTCATTCCCCCTTTTCTCTTCCTCTCCTCTCTCACTCCACCTACACTCGCTTTAATAACAGCGTCCCCTTCAACGCCACAGCATCTCCGCCTCTCCCGCCTCTCACCTGTGGCAACGCGCACCACGCAATCTCACTCATTATTCGGGTCCATGTCGGTGTACGCAATGAGACAATGTTCCCCATCTCTCGCTATGGCTTGAGCGTCGCCTTTAGTACGTGTGGCTTCGTCTGCCTCCCTATGCGCTGCCTCCCCATTCAAGGACCGGCGGGGACAATGACCGGGGGACAATAGATGTAATGGTCCGTGTTGATTATGCTGATATCAATTATGATGACTGATGTTGATGCTGATGTGGATGCTGCGGTGAGAGAGAGAGAGAGGCGAGAGGAGAGCGGTCCGCGGTGGATGTATGGAGGGAAGATTGCATTTGTGGATAGAAGTAATTCGATAAAGGGGGAAGTGAGAAAATGAGTGAGTAAAGTAAGTTGGTGCTGACTGAGAAACTTATTGTGACAGTGGTGACAGTCATGGTGAAAATAATAATTGTAACATTATCATCATCATTTTTGTCATTATCACTATCATTATCCTAACCATCATCACACCATCATTATAACTATCATAATTAGTATTAGACTCATCATAATTACCACTATCAACGTCACCACCCTCATAATCATCATAATTATCGTCATCAGCACCATCATAATTATCACTATCACACTTATCATCATCATTATCATCATCATCATCATCATCATCATCATCATCATCATCATCATCATCATCATCATCGTCATCATCATCATCGTCATCATCATCATCATCATCATCAGCAGCAGCAGCATCGTCATCATCATCATCATCGTCATCAGCACCATCATAATTACCACCATCATCATTAGCATCATGACTGATGTTAATGATGAAACAAAAAAAAAAGAAAAAAAACAAGAACAAGGGGAGTTTTCTTCACAACACACACACACACACAGATAAATACAAGAACACACACACAAATACACATAAATAAACACAAGCACACACACACACACACACACACCACACACACACACACACACACACACACACACACACACACACACAAACACAAGCACACACACACACACACACACACACACACGCACACACACAAGCACAAACACACACACACAAACACACACACACACACACACACACAAATAAATATACACAAACAAGTATACACAAATGAACACAAGCACACACACAAATAAACGAAAGAACACACACACACACACACAAATACACACAAATAAACACAAGCACACACAAGCACACACACAATATTAGTGTCGATCGATTTTTTATAGCGAATCCGACTTGTGGTTGTCTGTCGGGAGAAAAAAACAACAACAACACCACGTTGTATTTACACTTTCCATTATCATTAGAAGCGATATTTAGTATGATTCGAATTTAATTTCGATGCAAAACTGATTGCCACGAGGGGATTCCATTTGCGTTGTATGCCGAGGGCGGCCGTTCATTAATCTAACATGATATTGATTTTTCACGTTTTGGGGTTATGAAATTTTTATTAAAAGGAAAAAAAAAGTGGGGAGGGGAATGTATTATGTAGGTATTTTAATATCTTATCGGGATATATGAATACAGCTATAATAGGAAAAAGTTATTTCTCTCCCGGCACACTGAATTATTACCTTTATTAAACCCCTAAAAAGGGATAAACATCTTTCCTTTAAAAGTCCGCTCGTTTTCTACCCGACGCATATTTGCATGGAATGTTTAAAGCTTAATATTGTCACGTTCGTAATTCCATCAGTTTACTCCAATGGAAGCTGATTGAATCATTTTATCCCAAGCACACAATGGCGAGACGGGGCCCAGTCAGCACCGGAGTTCGTTAGAAAAAACTGGATTGATTTCTCGTCTTCGCACTTTTTCAGAGAGTGGGTCTCTGTCCTTTATTTTATATCTAGCTATATGTTTTGTTTTTAAATTGATTTTTTTACTTGCTTTGTCATTCTTCTTATCTATATCTACTTATTTCAATCTGTTTCTGTTTACTGACCGTCTTTTACATAGTTGATTTATTTATTTTTTCGTTAATTTGTCCAGATGTTTTCATATTGACATTGTTTTTAATCCAAACTATTTACCTTTCTCTACTAATAAAATCTATTTGCTTACTGACTTATTCGCTGCTTCATTGATTTACTTATGTCGTTTCATACTTATTTCCTTTCATGCATTTGTTAGTTAACTGATTTTAAAAAATTTACTTTGTTTCTGTATTTCGCTGTTCACTTTTTTTTTCTTTCTTTTTATTTTTTTACTTGTCTTTACCGTAAGTTCTATCCCTTTAATACTGTACATTTATTTTCTACATTACCATATTCTTACATTCCTACAGTAACACACTCTGTATTCCTGATTCTTAGGAATATGTATTACTAGAGTTTTTGATCCATATATTCCTACATTCTACATTTCTAACTCCTACACGTTACATTCCCACGTTACAACATTCCTGCCTGCATTCTTCCATTCAGTAAGTCTATTTTTTACATTCCTTTAAATTCTTATATACTGCATCAGTATACTCACACCTTCATTATATTACATTTTTACAATCCTACGTCAACTACTTCTTTTGATTCTACATTCTTAACATCCTGGATTTTACATTCCTATATTCTTGCGTTTCTCTATGACTACAACCTTAAATTCCTACATTCGTACATTCTCCCATACATTCCTTTCTTCATACATTCTTACATAATCTTCCATTCCCACATTTTTACATTCCACCATTCCTAAAATCTTTGCCTGCCACATCTGAAACTCCTACCTTTTCTAATTCATTATACATTAACGAATTAAAAAAAGTCGATAGCATTCCACCTTTCCTAAAGTCTTACAATCTTCCGTTCCTACATCCTTGCATTCCACCTTTCCTAAAATCTATCGCTGCCACCATTCTAAAATCGTGCATTCCACCATTCCTAAAATATTTCGCTGCCACTTTCTGATACTCCTACCTTTTTTAACTCATTGATTTAGATCGATAGCATTCCACCATTCCAATAGCTACAGTATGATTATTATTACAGTATGTAGGATTATGTTCCTACACCCTTACACTCCACCATTCCTAAAATCTTACAATCTTTCCCGTTCCTACAACCTTACTTTCTACCATTCCTAAAATCTTCCATCATTCTCAAAATCTTATAATCTTCCATTTCTACACTCTTACTTTCTACCTTTCCCTAAAATCTTACTCCCACATTCTCCTTCTCCTTTTCTAATTCATTCATTTAGATAAATATCATTTAGTTCCGTTCTCGGACGCACCGAATTCTCTCCTAAAAGATTAGACTCTGAAATCTTGGGCAGTAAAGCCAACGAGATATTAACTTTGCCACGGGCTTTTAATAGTCTTCACGGGATTTTTTCGCGTTTTCTCTCTGTTCAGGAAAAAAGAGAAAGAAAAAAGGGGGGAAAAGGGTTTTACTCGCTTTTCTCTGTTCACTAAAGAAAATAAAAAAAGGCGTTTTTTTTCTGATACTAAAAAGAAAGGTTATAGTTGCTATTCTCTCTATTCATGTAAAAAGAGAGAAAAGAAAAGGGGAAAAAAAACTTAACGATGCAATATCAACACTTTATGAATCATGGAATATTGACCCAGCTGAAAGGTCTATTTCCGAGGACCTTGTCCTTATATGGTGTTCATTATAGTCAAACGTTAATATGAATGGCTTTGGAGTCATTTCCTCCAAATAGTTTTTTCCATATTCTTAAAAAATGTCACAAAAAATGGAGTTTGATTTCATTTTATAAACGTTAAAAGAGATTTTTTTAAATGAATAATGTAAGGGTTGCCTTTGTTGATGGCATGTTTACCAACTGTTACTAGTGATTCTTATGGTTACTATACTTTTGATTAATTATCATTTCTACTATTCGTCATCATCATCACCATCATTATTGTTTTATACTGTTTATTATTCAAAAATTCATCTATTATTGTTTTATTTTATTGCAAACATTAGATTTACTATTAGTTTTCTAAAATTATATTTTTTTTTTTTTTTATTAATTTTTATTATTTTTCAAAAAATTCTATTATCAAAAAAAGTTTTTTTTTTTTTATTTCATCAAAATTAAATCATTATTTTCTTTTTTTTTTTTTTTTTTTTTTAATTATATTATATTA